>NC_087212.1:51786696-51871194 GCF_015104395.2 Macrobrachium nipponense
ACACCAAATATAGAGAAAAAAATACTATATTTCATAGACTGCTGTCTCCCTCTTCAGGTAGATTGAATGAGAAAAGTTTACAGAAAGTGGTATTATACCAAGAGGTCCATCCACGGGCAAGCCAATTTAGGTAACCCCCGCTGATAATCTTCCTTTAATCTTCTTAAGTGTTGGTTGAATGAAAAACCTTGTCAATCGTATCTGAAACCCATGCTCCTTTTGAGATGTTCATTACCTGCCTCTCTTTTATTAAGGCCGATTCCATCATTTGACTCTTGTACGGCAGTTGCTGCTATAAATTACATGTGACAAATTCCAGTTTATTCTATGATTATGTTCATTTATATGGTTGAAAATAGTCCAGTTCTGTTGTCCATACCTAACTGACCGTTTGTGTTGTATTAATCTCTGGGGAAGTGATTTACCAGTAAATCTGTTGTAAGATTGGTCACAGTCCTGGCATGGGATTTCGTTATACCCCAGAGTCCTTGGGAGATGTCTTTTGTTGGTCGTTAATCAGGGATTTGGCTAAGGTGTTTGGGTAAGTAAATACAAAAGGGTTAGATTTTCCGAGGGGGTGGGTTACTCTCTTAATCGTGTCCAGGTGGGGAATTATTATTTTATTGTTGGGTGTATCTCTGGTCTTGTCTTTAGGGGGTCGGTAGAAAAATACGTTTGCTTTGTGAATTGCTTTCATTTAAAATAAAAGAGAGGCAGGTAATGAACATCTCAAAAGGAGCATGGGTTTCAGATACGATTGACAAGGTTTTCATTCAACCAACACTTAAGAAGATGAAAGGAAGATTATCAGCGGGGGTGACCTAAATTGGCTTGCCTGTGGATGGACCTCTTGGTATAAATGCCACCGTTTCTGTAAACTTTTCTCATTCATCTACCTGAAGAGGGAGACAGCAGTCTCGGAAATATAGTACTTTTTTCTCTATATTTTGGTGTTTTTATGGGCTCCTTTTATTAGATGGAATTCTGTTGTTACAGAACATTTTTACCAGTCATATATGTATATATATAATCCTTTAATTGTTTTGTCCTTGTAGCTGAGATGATTGTCTTGAACTTTTAATTGCACCCATTGTTTATGCTTGTTTGGGAAGGTTACTCATCTTCCAGGTGTGTTGGATTCTAGGTACTAATCTCTTTATAATCCTTATCTGTCAGTTATACGAATCTTCTTATTTTGCCTTTTTCCTCATGTATGTCAGTTCATCTGCTTAGTAAAGGACATTTGGACGTCGAAAGGTCTCGCGGATACTCCGTCGTTTACTTTCATTTGTGGCATATATCTTTATTTATGGATTTATCACATTCCTAACTTTCGTGATTCAGTTATACATATATATATGGTATATACACCCGTTCCCCAAAAAGGAGCTTCATTTAAAATAAAAAAAATACTGTAACATAACCCTTGAAGTGCAGAATTAAGAATAAACCAACCTCATAAGCAGAAAAATTCCACAGTATTTACCCGCTGTACATAATCACACAAAATCACAATTTTTGAAAGTAAATTGTATTTTTCCTAACTATACAAACCTCGGGTCCTTTACAATAGGAATATGCTTAAGGCAAAGCCAGACCAGCTGCTGAATTCTTAACAAGGCAGTTAGGTAGTTACCTGCCGGTCTGGTCGTTGGTAGTCCCTCTGACCGGACGTAGACATTCCAATTTGCTTTGGCCCAGGTAGCAGATTGAGGGGTGGCATGAGGTGGGCAGTAAGTGTAAAGGACCTCAGGTTTGTATAGTTAGGAAAAATACAATTTACTTTCAAAAATTACGATTTGTTCCTACATGATATACAAACCCTCAGTCCTTTACAATAGGAAGACTCACTGATTGGAGGGTGGAATCTGAGTGATCTCCAGTGAACCGACTGGGGTTTCCACCTACCTGCGATTTCCTTCCTGGTCGTAAGAGCTAGGAAGGGAATCCAGCTACTGACTACTGATCAGAGTTAAGAACTGCAAGATCATATGTCGGAGACTATAAGCTAAATGCAAGCTATGAGTTTGTCTTATGTCCAGGTGCCTCTTCCCTGCCTTGTGAAGGAAATGGGCAGGAACTAGTCCTATTGACTAATCAATAAAATAGGTAGGTTACTCCAAGGAGTGTCATACCTGCACCAATCGCTCGGTCCAGCATCTAACAGTCTGTATACTCTGGCCCATCCCCCCTCCCACGAAAAGAGAGAGTAGGATTAAAGAGAGGAAAGGGGGAGCCAGTCACTCCCCAATCAGCTCAATTATACCGTACAACGAGGTGAGATGCAATACTATCCAATAAAAGAGCTGGGTAAGATACACTACTTATCGAGTAGCCACCACTGGTCTCAAGGAAAAGTGTCCAGGGGCCTGTGAATAACATCCTGAACCGACAGGTTCTATGGAACGTGAGGGAACAGGGCAATGCCCCTGATCTCAAGACCTCTTCAGGGGAAGTGTGCCATTGCCATCAGCAGCAGAACAGTAATTCTTCCCGGTCATTTCTCAAAGTAATCAGATACAGAAGACTAAGCTTGTCTACCACTACATTCCTCTCATCTGGAATGCATCTGGTTGACTGCCTGATGAAGTGTGCTGTTGCCCACTCGATCACCTGCACTGTCAAGGAGAAGCTCGGGAGAGGCAAGTCTCTCGCTTATTGATGTGTGCCACTATTGTAGTGTTGATTAACAACGCTACAGTGTGTCTCATCCCCGTCCCCCCGAAACTCTTGGAGAACCAGGAAGGTAACCTTGAGTTTCAGGATGTTGATGAGGTGTTTGTCTTGAAGTTCCCATACTTCTGCAACTTTTCTCGGTTAGAGTCTCTTCCTTGGTCAATGCCTCCAACTCTCCAGGGGCGGCAGTCGAAGCCTTACGATGAGACGCGACCAAACAGATCGTTCCTGTCGAGACTGTAACCATCTTACTGTCTACCTGAACATGTTGGTACAAGAGTTCCAGTAGGACTCGTGTACCTGCCCGCACAGGTAGCAAGTCCTCTGCTTGAGCTCAAAATTGAACCTCTCACAGTTATCAGGGTCTTCAGATCCCAGAGACACTCGAGGAGTTGATTTTTGTCCTTTGAAAAACCATGAATGGGAGTTCACTCGGACCAAGCAAACATTGGGATACCTCAAAGACATATCCCATGCAAATGCGCTCAAGCTGAGACCAGGTCGAACACTTGTGACAACTGTGGAGGTGTGGAGAGCCCGACCTGGTGTGTTGTGCAAGGAGTAGAAGGAATGAGAGAGGGGCATCAAATGCTTTCATTCCCTCTAACAGTGCCGTTGTCACGGGGAATGAGCCACGATCTCGTGTCGACCCATAGTGACAGCGAACCCTCTTCGAGGCCGAAAACTCGAGGAAGGAGGGATGAACAAGTGATCTCCCTCTATCCTCCAGGTGTTTTGCGCCTCCAGGAATAGCAAAAAAGTCCCTAACCCCTGTAGAAGAATCCAGATTCTTCACAGGTGGGACCAAGCCCAAGTTCGAGTCCTGCTCTCGCCTCGTGTCATTGCCATGGAAATGACAGAATCCCTCATTGGCTGTGGATGGATGTCCTCCCTTAGGAGGTTGTACATTCGGAGATTCTTGAGAACGAGATTCCAACACGGTCTTCGTCCCTTGAGCAGAGCCCATGGGAACAGAGATTGGAGAATGAACCTTGGTTTGGTCTCCAGAGGCATCCTCCGCGCCAAGATCCCAATCACTGGGGAGAGAAACTCGGTCCCTACTTCTGGGGAAGTCGGAAGCCCAATGAGAGCAAGAATCTAGTCACTTGTGAAGAATCACAAATCTAGGTAGGAGACTGCCTGAAGGGCTGCCAATATGGTACTATGGTTACCTGGCTGTCGACAGGGGCTTCTACAGGACCGCGTGTTAGCAGGACTGGTAGAAGGATTTGCAGTAGCGCTGGGCTCCTGCAGTCAGCAGCGCTGCTTCCCATCTAGGTAGATCATGCACTGACTCACGGACCCCAAAAGGTTTCGAGGCGGGAGGGACAATCTCCTGAAGAAGTCATGGCTGATTTCCCGAGATTGTTGTGCTGACAGATCAGTGCAACGATCTCTGCAAACGTCCTCTGCATATCGGGGGTGTCTGAATCCTTGGGTAAAGGCCCAAGTTCCTCCAGGGATCGGTCTTTCTGAGGAACCAAGCCAGACCCTTTCAATCCATACTCAACAACTTTGGCGTATGATTGTTGGGGTCCTAGGACTCCAGGAATGTATGCCACCATCGCTGAATCCCGTGGGGAAGTCCTACCATTCACCTCGCCCCTTCCGGTGTATGCCGAGGAAGTAGAGGGAATGGGAGAGATGTATTGGACGTCGGTCGCCAACACTCCTCCTAGCAGTGATATTGCCAGGTGGGGTGAGCCACGCCCCTGTACCAACCTGCAGCAGTGACAAGGTATGTGTCTAGGAGACCGCAAACGTACCAACGATGTGGACACTGGTAGCAGGACTGGCAGCAGCACTGGTGGGAAACGTAGTCTTCTTCCGAGCAGCGCTGCTGCTCGCAGAGACCCGGTTCCCCACCTGCTGAGAATGTACATCCTCTCACGACATGTCCCAGTGCTCTTTCGGGCCGAAGCCCAATGAAGAGGACTGAACAGGGGACCTCTTCTTCGTCTCTTCTGTTGCTCCTTCTGACGTGAGAGGTGCAACGGTCATGGTTCCTGACGAAGAACCAGTCTTGGTCTTCGCAGGAGGGTTCGAGTCGCAGCTCGATCTATTCTCTTGTTTCGTGCCACCACCAATGGATGTGCTGCCCCCTTTGGGAGGCAGCACACTCGGAGTTACTCACTAACGACAACGAGAGAGCCAACTGCCTTCTTCCTGGAGGAGTGCAGACCCTTAGAAGTTTCGGCACTAGACTTCTTAGGAGGGGGAGAGATGACCTTCTCCTTCTTAGGTCGTGCGACCTTCAGAGGAAAAGGGGAAGAGGAAGGAGGCAAAGATGATGACAGTGATGATAAATGAAATACAAGAGTTGAATCGTATACATTCACTACCCTTCGCAGTGCTGCTGCCTGGGGAGTGAGCCAAGCCCTTGCACCAACCTACAGTGGTGACAAGTTGTGTGAGTTGAGGAGAGCACGATCGTATAGGTGATGTGAGCTCCCGAGGAGAACATGGTCTTCTCCCTGCGCTGTATGGTAGCAGCACTGGTAGGTGCCAATTTCACACGAGCAGCACTGCTGCCCATTGAGACGCGGCTACCTCCCTGGAGACTTGCAACAAACTCGGTCACAATTGTTCTCGCCGCACTGCAGAAGTACTGTGACTACAGGACTGATAGCAGCGGTGGTAGGTGCCAATGCCTTAAAAGTAGCGCTGCTGCTCACAGGGACGCGGCTCACTACCTGGCGAGAACTTGCAACATTATTATAGATGTTGAAAGGGAACCCTCCCACCTCCCAATTGCTTGTACTGTTGCTTCTATCCCATGGGCAGATGCAACGTTATAGGCTCACGACGAAGAACCAGGTTCGGACATCGCTGGGCGGGGGAGGGCTCGACCCCATCTCATCCCGCACCACTGCTGCGATGTGAAACTGAAGCCATATCTCGGCAGTGGGTGTGCTACTTCCCTTGGAGGTTAGCACATTAGAGGAATCTCACAAACGAGATCTTGACATGGACCCGGTTCCGTAGGGAGTGCCCATGGAACTCGGGGCTGGAGAACGGAGCATCAGCCGAGCTCCAGAGCCTTTCGAGTCTCGTGCCCCTAAAGGCAGAATCTTGGTTCCCGCGGAAGTGGGAGAGCAGAGAGCCGACAAGAGAGCAGTTGCTTTCCTTCCGGAGGAGGAATGCAGACCCCTCGAAGTCTCGTATGAGACCTCTCGGGGGGGAAGGCTCCCGAGTCTCGTGCCCTTAGGGGCTGAGTCTTGATTCCCTCTCCTAAGGAAGTGGGAGAGCCAACGACCGAGCCAGCTGCTTCTCTCCCGAAGAAGGAATGCAAACCCATCAAAGTCTTGTATGAAACCTCTTGTGAGAAGGTTCCCGAGTCTCGTGCCCCTAGAGGCCGAGTCTCGGTTCCCGCTCCCAAGGGAGTGGGAGAGTCGACGACCGAGCCAGCTGCTTTCCTTCCGAAGAAGGAATGCAAACCCCTCAAAGTCTCGTGCCCCTAGAGGCTGAGTCTCGGTTCCCGCTCCCAAGGGAGTAGGAGAGCCGGTGACCGAGCCAGCTGCTTTCCTCCCGAAGAAGGAATGCAGACCCCTCGAAGTCTCGCATAAAACCTCTTGGGGGAAGGCTCCCGAGTCTCGTGCCCCTAGAGCCCAAGTCTCGGTTCCCGCTCACAAAGGAGTGGGAGAGCTGACGAGAATGCCAGCTGCTTTCCTCCCGAAGTATGAATGCCAGCCCCACGAAGTCATGAAGGCTATCATCCACTTCTCAGTCTCCCAGCTTCGAAGGGGAAGGAGAGGAGAAGACAGATGACGACTGGGAAACAGATGAAGAGGAGATCCAGAAAGGCGTCGTCATCTTCGTCTTCGACCCCACCCCCGACAGCCTCCATGGAATCGTAGTCAGAGCCATCCTGTTCCTGGCAGCAGGAGCCGCGCTGGATGTCGCGGGTCCCGTAATTACACGCCTGGCAGGAACCCAGGACCGCCAGGTGTCCACCGCCCGCGTAAGGAAGGGAGGGGGGGAGGCGAGGCACTCGACCCGGGATCTCGTTGACTTGAGCCGCGCTGCCACTGAGTCATGAGTCCCAGGGAAGACCAAGAAGGGGCAGGAGCAGCGCTGGTATCCTAACAGGTCTTCCTTTAATCGACATTCACTCACCACATGCATACCAAATACAAGTCTGAAAGTAATCGTGTAATATGCTGAACAAAAATCACACTCACGCTCTCGGCGATGATGAGCAAGGGCGTGAGGATTGACATGGAAAAAATCACAATTAAAGTAATTTGCATTTTATCCATGACATATAAAAAAATATTACCCCATTAAGAAAACACTCATTTACGCTCCCGGCAACGACGGGAGCACGGACATGCCGCATCTCGTACCCCCATTGGGGGAGGGGGCGCAGGTGCAAGGATACGGAATGCATGATTCGTTATCGTAACAAAATATCACAGCATCGAAAACGTATAAGGAAGTTGCAATTCACTGGTTTGCCTTCAGTATATCGCAAACACATTATCGCAACAACAATAATAATCCACAATAAGAAACAAAGAAAAATCCCACCGGGATTAGAAGAAAACATCATCACACAGTCATGCACAGAGCGATGGAAACACGTCTAGTCACGACGGCGGCCAAAAGCAAATTGGAATGTCTACGTCCGGTCGGAGGGACTACCACGACTGGACCGACAGGTAACTCCTAAGTCCTAACTGCCTTGTTAAGAATTCAGCGGCCGGTCCGGCTTCACCTTAAGCATATTCCTATTGTAAAGGACAGAGGGTTTGTATATCGTGTAGGAACAAAGGTTCATTCTATTCACACTTCCTGGATATCAAAACAATTTGCGTTTCCCCACTTCTCGCACACCATCACTTCGGCACTTTTTATGTAGATCTTTCTCTACATGCGGCCAAAACTTCCAAATTTATAGACGAGAGCCCCTTTTCATCAGCATACCACACTCCATGATCTCCAGTAACACTGAACTTTCTACCAATTCCTGGAATCTTTTCATTCCTAACGCTCCACGTCTACTGCCTCTTCATCTCAACAGATTCGATTCTTTTTCCTGCTTAATCATTTTCTGCACTAAACTTTCCCATTCTCTTCAAAATCTTTTGGCAAGGCCCCGCTGCCTCCCTCATCTCACCTCATTTCTTATCGTATCGTTTACATTGAAATTTCTTCCCAAACACCTGTACAAATCAACCAACTTTATTCTTCATCTTCCCAGTTTCCATTTACCATCATAACCTTATGCCCTTTTGCATTCATTTCCTCGTTATTGCCCATAAAAACATTCAGGTTTTTAAAGAGCCTTTTTATTAACCACCCCTTCCCCCATTAATAATGCACATTTTGCAAAAGGTCCGCCACTTCATATTCCAATCACTCATATATTCCATAACGTGTAACCTTTCTCTAATTCCACGGATCGCTCCATTCACTGATATTACCTTTTCATACACCCCTATGTGCACTACAGCAGTAAATTTCTCATCTATAAACTATAAAACACACTTTGCCTTAATATATAAACTTTTAATTAGTATCAACTAAACACCCTTTGTAACAAAATATATTCCAGTTAATTTCATAAGCTTTTGTAAGTGTAAGTATGATACAAGCAGCGTTTCCCTTTGCTATTGAATTTCTTGTACACACCTGTTTAGCAGTAAATACTTAATTAACATAATGGTACCTTGTCTAAAAACAAAGCGTTCTTCCACCAACAAAGTATACCATACAACTTCCATAGAAAGCGTAATAATGCTAAGCTTCTAAAGTTCCTCCTTATCATTGTTACCTGCAGCTTTGTACAAAGGAATAAGCATCCCTCTTAGACATTCATTTGGAAAATACCCTTATCCAGGCACTCCTTTCCTACCCTGTTCAGCCACAAGCCCCACACCACTTGAACACTGCAATCACTTGTAATTCAAACAGCACCTAGTGCCCTTCCATTCCCAGACCTTAGTTGACTCCCTTGTATCCTCTAGTCACTCTCAAAAAGCATTTTGCTATTAAACACAAACTTTAACGCACTCAAAACATTATCTCTCGCGATATATATATATATATATATATATATATACTATATATATATATATATATATATATATATATACATATATATGTACATATATATATAGATATATATATATATATATATATATATATATATATAATTCATTTATGGCAGGGTGGACTATTAAGAGACAGGTCGAGAGTGATTCATGGGTCTTTGCAAGTACGAGCGGACAGCTGCACCATGAGTTACAGTGCCCATTTTGGCTGATTGCATGTTACGCACGGTAGATGAAGGTACCAATAACTCGATTCTGTTGATGGTAGAAGTAGTTTAACCTAGTTAAAAAAAATGTATTGTTGATTACCACTTACCCGATAATAAGTCTTCTAGGGTAAATTGCTGCCTCGCCCCTAAAGCACTTGTCGAGAACTTGAAGGATAATGGTTATTAGAGTTGTTATCTCATGTGAAACTGACACAGAAGCATACAACACATATATGTATAGTGTATAATAATGTAAGCATTTGCCTTAGGATGGCGTAACTATAGTAGTCATTGCCCTTAAATTATCGGCAAGCGCTTTTGGTGTGTGGCAGCTACTCACCACCACAGAAGACTTACTACCGATACATAATCAACACAAGTGCAAGGTTTTTATTTATTTCTTTTAACGTGGTAAAACCTCTCCTGCCATCCACTTAATTGAGCCTCTGGTACCTTCATCCGCCTTGCGTAAGGTGAAATCAACCAAAATGTGGACTGTGAATTGGTAGTGCGACGGTAAGCTCTCCATTGCAAAGTCCATTAAACTAAACTGCCTCTCTAGCGTCTACCCTGCTGTAAATAAGTTAAGTATATTTTAGTTTTATCAGACCACTGAGCTGATTAACAACTCTCCTAGGGCTGGCCCGAATGATTGGATATTTTTACGTGACTGGAACCAATTGATTACCTAGCAACGGGACCTACAGCTTATTGTGGGATCCGAACCACATTGTGTCGAGAAATAAATTCCTCTGGTTCCGCGTGGGCCGAGGCGAGAATCGAACTTCAGACCACCGGATCGGTAGCCGAGCGCGAAATGCACTTGGCCAACGTGGACCTGCTGTAAATAGGTACCAGCATCTGATATGGTTAATATATATATATATATATATATATAATATATATATATATAGAGAGAGAGAGAGAGAGAGAAGAGAGAGAGAGAGAGAGAGAGAGGCTGTACAATACTACTCCCCAACAAGTATTTCATCTTCGAGCCTCCTGGATATTCGGGAAACCTTGTTTAAATCCAGGGCACTTTTCAGATCTCCTCTCTCCCATGTTGTGATTTTTAATTATTCGCCTTTCACCTACTCATTCGTACTCAGTCACTCCACGTGTAAGTAGCATATTAATGTCAATACTTGGAGACGGAATACTTTTAGTAAAACTACAGCCCGCTCAAAAACGCAATTAATTATATACTATTACTCGCAAATTCATGGTCATTATTGCAGAATCGCGACGCTTTCGCAGAAGTCCAGTCGCCTTAGCGTCTCCGAGACTAGAAAAATTGTGGGGGCCGAGTGCTGCTGATTAACAACGAGCATTAAGTAGCTGGCGGAACAAGGACGCCTTAACACCTCTACTAAAACGAACATTTCCAAAAATAGTGATTCTAGGCAATAACTCCGCACGGACTGCAAGGAAAGGTCCCGCGAATACGACGGCCACTAGGGATTGAAGCGGTAAAGGTATTTTCGCAGTGTTTAGTACTGGCCTCTGTGGGTTATTTACAGTCGGCTGCCCCCCCCCCCCCCTACAATAACGGTAAAATCTTAATAAGTTATTACCTAGATTTACCCCAAAAAGTAACAGGAAGTTTTCGAAAAGAAAAATAATGAGCTTGTTTCATCAAAGGGTTTTCGCTACTGGCCAAGCTTCCCGGCGTATTTCCCAACAGATGTTTAACACATTTTGCCTCTTTGGCAACCAATAATTTGATTTCGTTATAAGCGATTTCCGCTTCGCTGTACTTACTAAAACGATCAGTAAGTAAATGAAATTATTACCAACACCGTTTAATCAAAATTTTATTAATCCAGATTCGTTAGAACGACAGCAGCCATTACAACTTCCATGGTCCTCACTTTCGTTTGTAACACTTGGCTTCCTACTGTTGTTCACACCATTGCTGAATCAAGGAACATTATTTCAAAGAATTTCAACGTCGGAGCGGAATGTTTCATAATCAGCTATACAAACCTAACGTCCAGTGGCTAAATAGCACTAAAGTTCCAACGCTACGGCATTAGGTATTTCAACCTTTATCAGTATGGGAAGGTAGGAACGGTAGGCTATATCAACAGGTACCGTGACTATTGTGAACTCATTTGGAGTAAAAATCGTAATCATATCCCGAAATACTCTGTAGAACTCACCATGCAGTACAACCGTGGACGGCATATAGTTGTTCATATAGTAGTAATAGTATTTATAGAGGTAAAGGGCGTTGCATTACGCGAATCACAAAATTCAGCAAAACTACACATTACGCCATGTTGGCAAGTCTCTCAGTATACCAGACGTACGATGAGGTGGGTTAGATGCAAGATTTATGTAGAGTTTGCCATCTGTTTAATGAAGTGTGATACTTCGGTCATGTACTCACATGTCAGTTGAAATGATATATATAGTCTGTAATTGGTCTTACGTATGGTACTGAATATGTTCGTTACTCCATATAGCGGTTATTCGTCTTGCCTGAAGATGCGTTCCAATATTTTTTTTTTTTACATTTTTGTTTACTGTATTCGCCATAGAATGTCTACCTAAATTTGCAAAACGAAATGAGAATTCAATGGTAAACTTTGACACGGACAATCGTAGGCATGTTAGATTTTAGTATATAATTATCATCTGTAAGAGTTATGGCGGTGATTTGTAGTTGGCGCGAATTGGGAAAACTACCTGGATGCCACTCTGCTGTCATGTTCATTTCGTCAACTTTATAAGGTAAACCAAGTGTTCGTGCTCATGGAAGATTCTTCTTGTTACATAAAGCTGCAACCTGACCGTATACCAACGGCAAGCTTTTGCTGTTTGAGGCCAGTGAATAAGGCCGAAAATTTATCGTCGATACCGTTACTTTTTAAGAGACTTAGCGATCGTTAGGTGACCACGATCGCTTGGCGGCCTTCACAGTAGCAGTGTCTGGGTCTGGCCGCCCTGACTGCTAAATTGGAGGGAAACCGAGTTAGCGAAACTCACGTGTCTGCGTTATCAAGAATTATGAGTTTTATGAACCAGAGATACTTTTACGTGTGCACCTCTGTCGTAGATGGTATCATCGGACTGATAATTTCGTCTACATCATGGAAGGTTAATTCAAAAGGTAATTAAAAGTTATTCAAGGGTGTTTGAATATTCTGCCACATTTTGCTAGGTTTCGTGATTATCTGCCATCTCCGAATATTTTCTGATTACAAAGACCAATGTTTGTGGTTGCAGTTTCGAATGGGGAACATACTGCCATATGATTGTCAAAAGACCGAATTTTTTCAGTCCCATCTAAAATTAGTACGCTAATGGGGGAAACGAGAGCATTCTTACAGTTTTACTCTGCACTGGTATCTAATAGTTCATTAACTAGACTCATAATCATATAACGTGCCAAAGTTCATAATGATAAAAGTCTAGTGCAGATGTTATGAAAGTCAAAACCCGTCATTGCACTTCATACCAACATTGAATGCTTCTGTAGTTATTGCTACCCTGAAAGATATAGCTGGATCTATAAGCTTTATTGACATTAAGTTTTACCGGTTCATCGTATGTTTATCACTTTAAATGTGCATTTAGTAAACTTGAATACTGTTAAGGTAATATGTAACTTAGTGTTTCTAGTGGATAATTCATACAAAATCATTTGTAACTTGTATTAAAGCCATGAACACATTTTACATTTAAATGAGTAGTTTCATTTTTACACGAAAGGGTAGAACCTACCGCAAATTGATAGACTTACTGTGGGAAATTTATAGGGGATTACGGTAAGTGGTGCATATATCCAAGGCACATTTATAAGGTTTCTGTTGGTTGGCCTTAGTTCGAAGGCCCTAACCACGTGCGCCTTTAGGTCACTAGCATTTGACTTAGCTGGCCTGGTTCACTAGTACTAGACCATTTAATAGGTATTGTAAACACTTCCTTCAGCATACTATCAAAATCGGATCATATCACGGCCATTATATAATACAGGGGCTGCTCTGTGAGGAGTAGCTCGTGCTTGCATAACTCCAGCTAATCATCAACACCAGCGACAATAAACACCTTTCTGGTTGATGTGCAAGCAAGAGCCCTTTATTAGATACGGATGGCATTTTTTTTTTTTTTTGTGGTAATTAAGAAAAATGAAGTGAGATAGGCCTATGCATCTCAAATGTGCTATGCTGGAAACGGATCGGATCTAACCATAATTAAAATAAAAGTTTTTCTGTTAAGATTTTGCAGAAACTAGATTTTGACTATTGATACTACCTATTAGGTGGTTTTCCTGACCTGTAGGTCTATATGACGTCAAGATTAGCTAGTTGTACGTTTAATTTTTAAATGCGTTTTGTACCGAAATTTTCTTCTTTTATATGACCTACTTTAGCTTGCGTGATTATGTATATTGGTACAAATTTGTTCTGAACCGAACAAGATTTTAAGCCATAACTTAATCCGTTGGGGGAGAGTGCCGTCAGTGTACCTCGTGTGGTGCACTCTATGTCACTACTTCGGCTCTTTACAGGTTAACAGCGTCCCATCGGCTTACTTGCCACCCTCTCTTAACAATTGTATCGTAATGCAACTGAGAGGTTTTCCTCCTGTTACACCCTTCGACTATCAATTACCCTTTCAGCGCTGAATGACCTCTGAGTTCCAGGTGTTTGGCCATTGGTCAAAATTCCATATTCCATTCTTAAACTAGGACTTCATGGTAGATTGATATAAATTTATAATTTAAGAGATTTATAATGTACCAAGAGTCAAGATAAGCCAACAACTGACGTGACTAAACAAATAGAAAGGTATCTCTCTCTCTCTCTCTCTCTTATATATATGTTTTGTAGCACATGTCAGATTTGCCAAGCACCGGGAACTAAGAGGTCATTCAGCGCTGAAAGGGAAATTGATGGTTGAAAGGTGTAACAGGAGGAAAACCTCTCAGTTGCACTATGAAACAATTGTTAGGAGAGGGTGAAAAAGATGGAAGAACGAGATGTGATGCCCATCATTTTTTTTTTTTTTTATTAGAAAAATATTACATGTCATTTACATAAGTAAGGTATTACAAAATATTACAAATGTACACCTACAATATTTACAAATTACTGGATTTTATTTTTTATTAACCTGACTTTAAAACTTTTTTTTTTTCTTAACACTAGATACTAATTGTGATATTACTTACAAAATTAAGACTGGCTATTTAAAAACCGTAATTAATGTACTCTATTGTGAAAATATTTTTTATTCTTTCTTTGTAATTGTTCTTTAATAGCCACCCATCATAACAGAATTTGCTTTTAATAAAGGCACCTGTTTCCTCTTTTGTGTAATGTTTCTTTTTACTGACCCAAACAGCATATAAATACCCTACAATTAATACAGTGGCACTATTAAGATCCTTTTTAGTCCTATAATTGAAACTGAACATTAATGTTTTCAAAAAATTATCTCTATTTATTTTACAAGTATTGAATAGCACGCTTTTGAAATACTCCAATGATGTTTTTATGTGACTACAAAAGTAAAAAATATGCAAGGTGTATTCAACATCTTCACTATGATCACATCTATCACTGTTTTTTATATTTAACATTTTTAGCCGGTTGTTGGTCGCCAAGGTTCCATGTGCATATTTAAAGGCAAACTCCCTTTCCATGATACCAATGAAAGGTTTGTTTACGCTCTCCCATACCATTTCCCAGTCCAAAAGTGGATAACTCTTCAATTTTTGGTGCATTTTCTGGCCTTATAAATTTATTGATGCCCATCATTCGGCAACGTGGGTGAGTGGTGGAGCACCTATGCTCATGCTAATTTATTTGTGGATTCCTTCTGCTCAGTAATCCAGTCCAAAGTGGATACATACTTGTATGCATGCATAAATATGTTACAGGGATTATGTGAAATCGAAATCCCTAGGCCATAAGTGAAATAACCAATTAGCTTAAGAACATTTGATCCAGAGGGCTAGTACTAAACACGGTGATTCATCTACACTATCTTGCCGTGTTTAATACTAACCCCTGGGGGATCAAATGCATTTAAGGACATTTGATCCCCCCACCGGCTAGTACTAAACACCGCAAAATACATTTGACTTCTCAGGGGCTAGTACTAAACATGGCGAAACAGTGTAGATGAATCACTTTCACCGTATTTAGTACTAGCCCTCAGGGTTCCAATGTTCCGAAGCAAATTGGTAATTTCATATATTCCCTAGGGATTTCTTGAAAATTCCGATTTCACATATTACATGTAACATATACACACTAATAACGGTTTACTATTTCTATTTTTAAAAGCTTTCTTACTTTTCAAAATCTCTCTTCAGCCTTCTCCCGATCATCGTTATTAATCCACACTTCTTTTTCAGTATCCTTATAATGTTTTAAATGTGCGTGAACTCATGATTTAAAGGACTTCTGGTAAATGTTTCATTTTGAGATTTATTCAAAGACCACAGCATGTAGCAATCAGTACATAAGTATACAGCACTAGAAGTACGGGTGCTACTTTATAGTAGGCGGACTACCTGCGTGTTTCTGCACTGCTTCGCCGTGTTTAGTACTAGCCCGTCGGGGGTCAAATGCCTCGTGATTGCATTTTACCACATTTGATCCCCGAGGCAGGCATAAGGCCAGCTTAATCTCAAACAATAACAACAACCCATGGTGCTACTTTAGGGACATTAGACCCCTGATGTGCTAGTACTAAACACGGCGAAACTGTGTAGAAATACGCAGGTAGACCGCCTACTGAAGTAGCCCCAGTATACGTTTGTCTATTTCCGGATATGGATTAATCCGATCTAATTATAAAACTGGAACACTTCTAGCATCTTGCTGCCAAATTGTGCTACGAACAACTAGTGTTAACCTTGCATGATTTTGCAAGACCACCATCATATCGTAATATCTGCCAGTTTATAAAACCAAACCAACAAAACCTCGCTTTTTTTTATTTGTCGCTTATTTCCTGCGCTTTATATGTGAAGGAGTCATGTATAATGATTCTTGATGGCTTTTATTTCCCGCTATCTTTGAACTTAGCGAGTTTAGGCCTACTAGAAATAAGTCTTATATTTTTTCACATTAGAGCCGCGGTACAAAAATGGTTTTGTCGTCTAATAAAGGCATTCACATCGTCGTGTCTCTTTGTGAAGGGGAGAGCACTTAAGAGAGAGGATTGGGGAAGAAACTCGCTGGCTAACTTTCAGGTCCCCACAGAGTGAATAGTTGGGTACGAGAAATTGGCAAACTGAATTGCATTCACGCTTTCTTTCCGGCAAGCGGTGGAATGCTTTGCGGACCCAGAATGCTTATGATAAGCTGGGCCTAAAACCTGCTCTTGGTTTTTGCCCGCATTGCTGGTATTTCGCTGCGAATTGTTCTGATCAACACGAAAGTCGCAGGATTTAGTTCAATTACGACCTTCTTTATCCGTCAAAACGACTCAAACGTCTGCATATCTTTTTATAAGTCGAGGAGAGCAAGAATACGCGTTTGGTAGTAAAGACAAATGCACCATCAATTTACCCCGTCAATGCACCTCATGCGGTGCAATGCAGGCATTACTTAAGGTTTCTTTGCAGCGTCCCTTCGATCCCTAGCTGCAACGCCGTTCGTTCATTTTACTGTACCTCCATTCATATTTTCTTGATTCCATTTTCCTTTCCACCACGATCTAACTATGATTCATAGTGCAACTTGAAGGTCTTTATCCTGTTACGCCTTTCAAACCTTTACTGTCATTTTCCATTTCAGTTCTGAATGACCACATAGCCCCACTGCGTGGTATTTGGCCTAAATACTATATTTGACTCAATTCATTATTTACTTGATTTGCATATATTGAAAGGTAAATGAATTTACATGAACTTTTTTAGCGATGGCTTTTCGTACCCCCTCCCCCACCCCCCTCTCTCTCTCTCTCTCTCTCTCTCTCTCTCTCTCTCTCTCGTAGATAGTTACATGTCACCTCGGCTATTTGACGGGATAAATACCCCTTTTTATGGCCTCTAAAAATGCAGCATTACTGGTGTTTTCGTCGTAAGTTTGTAAGGAAGTCCGAAAAGCCTTAGTTGCATAAGCTGAATTTGAATGGAAGTAAGAAATTATTTTTCTGTTCTTAAAATTTTCTTTGGAGACAAGGATTTAGCTCAGCTTTTACTATAAGTCTCACCTCGGAATACCCAATATTATTACCTCGGTCAAAATGGTTATTTTTTTGGTTATGTTTGTTTGTCTGTCAATATGAAGACAACCAGTTTCTATGCAACTTAGTGAAAATCAATAATGTGGCCTTTTACAAGGGAGAAATGTATTCTAAATGAAAAAGGGATTACATCCCCTTAACGCTGCCGTACGCATCTCGAAAAGGGCAATTTGAGCTTACGCAACTACACATTTACTTACATTTGCACACTTGTGTACGTACACTCATTCATAGACAACCTCAACATTGAGTAGTTAACTTGACATCCGTATAAGATGAAAACCAATTCGTTTTTCTTATCCACCAATTATGAAGGGTATTGCCATTAATTTAAACGAACGATTTCCATCGTAAGGCTTCACTTGTGCGTCAGTTCAGATTACACAGGGACCAAGTCGATCGATACCTGGACAAGGGCATTTGTGTCAGAGTAAAATTTTAAGCTTGTTATTGGAAGCTTCCTCCTTTGGTTGTTCCCTAGTCACCCTAGAAGTCTTTTAAAGATTGAAACTGGGCTTTTGTTTAAAGGAGCAAGACAAATGTCTGCCTTTCCTCCCTCTAGTGACTAGACTGATCTAGTCCTTCATGTCAAGTTTTTGGAAGCCCTAATTTTTCTTGACTTGACATCAAGAGCCCAGGTTTGAGTTCTCCCTTAGATTTACAGTCTCATCTCTTGGAATTTTTTACTTTTTCTGTCTGCCATACTATACTTTGGGGCCCACCTAGGTTTTAGCGTGGTTGAACAATCATTATATGAGATTTTTCAAGTCTTTCACTTCTTCTGAAGGATTAGTACACTCCTAAACTGTGGTGGCCATTCAGGCAAGACCACAGTTCTAGCTGAACTTATATTTGTAAGCAATAGCTGTTCCATGCTCCACCACTCTAAATAGTAAGAATGTTTTCTGTGGACAGATCATCAAGTCTTCTATTCATGTGGTTCGTTCAGGAAACTAAAGCCCTAGCAGACGTACTGAGCTGTCAGAAACGTGTTGTCTTCATCATGGACGTTAGATCCTCTGGTTTCTGGGATCTGTGAATTAATGGGGAGGTCCTTTTTGGCCTTGTTTTCTCTTCACGAATTTCATCACAGTTAAGGAGGAACTATACAAGCTTTATGCTAACTGCAATTTGTGTTAACATTTTAGCACTATTCTACCCATCTCATTGTTCCCAAACCTGCTCAGTTGTTGGTGGACGTTACAAGATCTTCCCGCAAGCAATTCTTCTCAGATAACCTCGCCTCAAGAGTTGTACAAAGGTATTCTGCTCTTGCCCCAACAGGCTCCAGATTTTTTGGAAGCCTGTCAATTGAAGAGTTTTTCTAGACGTGCTGCAGCAGCTATTGCAAGACGTAGACGGTAATCTTCTGTTTGCCAGCCTTATGGGGTGATTTTCTGAAGGTGGTGTCTCAAACAGTCTCTTCTGCCATGAGCATGATCTCTTGGCGAATTACTGTTTCTTTCCAAGAAAACCTGGATTTTTTTATCCCACCATTTAGGGGTATAGAACTAGGCTTAATTGGGGTTTAAGCATATAGACCCAGTTCCTGTGTCATCCCTAGCTCAAAGACCTTTCAAATCCTAGGAGCGTCCGAGCAAAGAAGGAGACATGGGTTGTTTTCTGTTTCCCCTTGGATTTTAGCCAAGAACAAGAACCTGTCCAAGTCCTGGATCCATTTCTTTCTCCCTTAAGAGATTTACTGACTTCCTTGATTTCCAGGGGCACCAGACTGCACCCAAGCTCATAGCTTGTTTGGCATCAAGCTCTCCCGGTGCCAACCATAGCCTGGTGCCAGTTTTTACTCTGAATGTCCAGCTCTTCTGGCGCCAACCACATCCTGACGCCAGTTAATACACTGAACACCCAGAAACGCTCTCCAGCTCTGAGGAAAAATGGATAGCTCTCTCTCCAGCTGCAATGTTCAAGTATTACCTGAAAGGGAACCGGAAGTTGAAGACCATCCATACACCTAGGGTATTATGAGAGGAAGTCGTAGCCCTCTGATTAAATTGTCTAGTCCATTATCCTAATGTACTTTATTTTCAATGACACAGATTCAGGAGAGCATTTTCCACCTTTTAAGGAAAAGCTAAAGACATCAGGGCAGCTTCTACCTCATTAGCTTCAGGTCCTACTTTTCTCTTACGTCCATTCTAATTGTTCTACTGGAAGTGTAATTGATTTTAGCTTCTCACTGTTTTACAGAAGTTGAACCATTAACATTTTTGGCAGTACCTTGCGTTTATTAGTATTACTGGCATGGTATCACAGAATGAAGCATAGTATTTTCTCTTACTATCTCTTCACCTTGTTTTAGGGTACTGAATTTTAGGGAGTTGAGGGGGTACAATGTACAGTAGTGCCTCAGGATACGAAATTAATCTGTTCTGAAGCGGCCTTCGTAACCTGATTTTTTCGTATCTCGAACCACATTTTACATCTAAATTGCCTAATTCATTCCAAGCCCTACAAAAACACCACAGTAAATTTTATAATAAAGCTAAATTGACCAATAAACAATGAAATACAACAATTTGGACCATTCAGTGACTAACATAACCATGACTGTGTACCTGTAAATAAAGTATATTAGTGTACAGGGTACAAGAAATACTGTACGTACATATGTAGTATAAAATGTGGAACCTTACCTTTCAAGTGAGGCGGTCTCCGAAAGTGGCGACAGAGGAGGAGGACAAATGGCAGAAAACATGAACACTAAACTTTACGTAACATTAAAAATGGCAGAGAACATTAACACTAAAGTTTACAAAACACATTAACAAATGGCAGAAAAAGAAAAACATTCACTTTAACTTTAACTACTTAAAAACAAATTAAAATTAAATGTCTTTTTGATTTTTACATTTTCAATTTTTTATACTTTTTTTTTTTTTTTTTTTTTTTTTTTTTTTTTTTTACAAAATTTAAAATTCTTCACCACTTTCAACTTTCTGTTTTTTCATATCACTTGGATCTTCCTGTTTGCTTACTACTGCTTAAGGCCTCTTTAAAAAATAACTATCCAAGGAAGATTGCTTCTTCCTGCTTTTCACAATGTTCCATCAAACTGCGCAAGCATACAACCTGTGTAAGCCTTTTTGGGGTGTCTGTTTTCTACAAATAATTGCACTGTATGAAAAGCAGCTAGAGCATCCTTAGTTTCTGCCATTGTCACAGGGTCCTCTTCCTGCTCCTCGCTGCTGCTAGAGAACTCTTCTTGAACGCTGTTATGTTGCATGGCCTCCAACTCCTTCAGGTCATCCGTTGTAAGCTCGTCCTCGTCGACAACCAGCCCGATGGACTTGCTGAGTGCAACGATCTCGTCAAGATCTGGTTGTGAAACAGTTTCAGGAATATCAACTGTTTCTGAATCTGCATCAGCTTCCCCCACGTTGAATCCCTTAAAGTCTCGGGTGGATATGGCATCAGGCCAGAGTTTCCTCCATGAAGAATTCAAGGTTCGCCTTGAAACCTCCTGCCAAGCTTGATCAATGAGTTGGATGCATATGACGATATCGAAATGCTCCTTCCAAAATTCACGCAAGGTGAGGTTTGTAGTATTGGTGATGTTGAAACATCTCTTGAAAAGATGTTTCGTATACAGCTTCTTGAAGTTCGATATCACTTGCTGGTCCATGGACTGGAGGAGAGGGTGGTGTTAGGCGGAAGATAAAGAATCTTGATGAAAGAACACTCCGCTAGGATATCTTCCTTGAGGCGAGGAGGGTGAGCAGGGGCATTGTCCAACAACAGCAGACATTTCAGTGGGAGGCACTTCTCTTCCAAGAATTTCTTCACTGTCAGGTCGAAACACAGACTTACCCACTCGGTGAACAAGTCTTGTTACCCAGGCTTTAGCATTAGCCCTCCACATCACTGGAAGCTTCTCCTTAAGCACTTTGTGGGCCTTGAAAGTCTCGAGGAGTCTCCGAATGATACACAAGTAGTGGCTTGACCTTACAATCCCCACTGGCATTGGAACAAAGTGCGAGCGTAAGCCTGTCTTTCATAGGCTTATGCCCGGGAAGCTTCTCTTCCTGCGTGATGTACGTCCGACAAGGCATTTTTTTCCAAAAAAGGCCAGTCTTGTCACAGTTGAGGACTTGCTGAGAACTGTAGCCTTCCTTGATCGTCATCTTGTCGAACGTCTTAATAAAGGCTTCAGCCACTTTCAATTCTGAGCTGGCACCCTCCCCATGCCACACCACCGAATGAATGCCAGTCCGTTTACGAAATTTATCAAACCATCCCCAAGAAGCCTTGAAGTCTGGGGTTGGCGTCGATGTCCGTTCTCCTCCGCCGTCTTCGGCCTGGGCAATCAGATCACCGAAAATAGCGCTGGCCTTGTGGCAGATTGCCATCTCGGTTATCGTATCGCCAGCGATTTCTTTGTCTTTAATTCATACAAGAAGCAGCCTCTCCATCTCATCATGCACGTGGCTCCTCTTGTTGGACAAAATAGTCACGCCCTTAGAAGGTGTAGCTGCTTTGTTGGCTTCCTTCTGCTTAAGGATGGTCCCTATCATTGATGGATTTCGGCCATATACCTTAGCGATCACACTCAACCATATGCCAGCTTCATACTTCTTAATAATCTCCACCTTCGTCTCCATAGAAAGCATTCTCTTCTTTCCGTGAACTTCAGCAACATTCTTGGGACCCATGGTTGCTGCAAATTTTGAATTTAAGCTGTCCTACTAGTTAGAAACTATAGCTTTGTGATTACTTGCTAAATATATAGACATAAAGCCTCATTTTACTATGAAACTATCATTTTTGATAAATTGAAGGAAATTTCTACTAGCCCAAACTCAGGAAATTCTGTGTGCAAATTCATCTTCATAACTGACTGGTTTTGGAACAGAATATGTCCATTTATCTCGCAACCTATCAATGTGGGATTGTTTTTGGAACATAATATGTCCATTATCAATGTGGGATTACGCTGAGTAATTAGGTACTTGTTAAGTTACTTATATGAAAAAGGCATTTTTGTGATAATATTAAGTTTCATATATTCTTACCAAGTAATTACAGATTAGAGCCCTCCCTCCTTCCCTCTAATGGACATTGGGCACAAAAGAAGTGACAATCTTTTATTGTTCCTAGTGTTCCCTGATATAGGGCGGAGTAGTTACCTACGCAAAAAAAAAAAAATCTGTGAATTGCTACTGTCAACTTCAAATTTTAGCTGTTGCGCGAGTAGAGTATAAATGTGTATCAATGAAAGTTAATTTTATCATGAAAATACCATTTTTCATATAGAAAAGTCCTGATATACAGACAAAAAATTTGTGATCCTTACCCTTACTTTTACAAATGATTGGCATCTAACTGAGTCTTATACAGTATTTTACATAGAATAGTGAAGTCACCAATTACATTATGTATTCGAGTGAGAAAATAAGGCTTAGGGAAAACTTTGTATGTATACCATGGAATACTGCAGTTGATTTGAACATTTTATGTACCTGTAGTATGTATAAAAGTATGTAGCCTACAATATCATCACCATTGAATATAGTTCATTGGGAAATGGTTATGTACTTCTTTGTACAGTATTTATGTTTTTTGAGAATAACCTTTAATTTTGTTATATTTCATTCTGTGTTAATAGTAAATAACCAGGATAATATATTCTAAACTTTAATTGTTTCAAGTGGATTGTGTTTTTCATGCTGTATGAGTAATAAAAAAGGGATTTTGACAAAGGAAAAATCTATTTCTGGGGGGAAGACCTGTGTCGCCCGGTGAAATGCTCCTGTAGCATGCATTTCTAGGTATAAATAGATGCTAAATATACCAGAGAAAAAGCTAAAAGGAATGCTGAAGTTACTACCTTCAGCTCACTCACCCATAGGGTGTCGGTATAAACACGGGCGAGTAGAAGCCACTACCACAGGTTTTCTGCCAATTAGAAGATTCCCTTCAAAACCCCTCTCTAGGTAGGTGCCGTTACAAGGACTACAATATGTCTACCTTCCGCTCGCTACTACTACAACTCGCGCCTGAAGGCTTCATTCCTGGATTACGCACCCAAGCTTGGGCCGGCTAAAAGGTGGGGACCAGGAAAAGAGAGGGATGGGTTCACCGGGCGACAGGTCTTCCCCCAGAAATAGATTTTTCCTTTGTCAAAATCCCTTATCTGGGCTCGACCTGTGTCGGCCGATGAAATAGTATCAGAGAATTGGCCATACAAGCTTGGAAAATACAAAATTCAAAAGCTACAAGGAAAAATAAAAATAAAATGTTCTCTTAAAATTAAGTTTTAATAACCAATGTAAAGAAACAAGATAAAAGGACAAATATAAACTATGTACATGTCCGGCAGTGGATTGATAAGCAAACCAGCCCGGAACCTAAGGGAGACAGGTAGGGATTACGAGTGAGGCAGGTAGGAAAGAGTGAGTATCAAGGGAAAAATTTTTATAGCAGAATAAAGGAATAGGAAATAGAGTTATAAGACTAGGCCGTATGAGGGGAGACGATGCTCCCTGCAGCCACTGCTGAAAATTTAAGGGCCTCTAAATTCTTCAGATAGTGGCGTCTAAATACTGCCGGGGATTTCCAACCCGTATATTTTTTAAGATCCTCGAAGTTCATATTGTGAAAATAGTTAATTGAGGTAGCCACTGCCCGGATATCATGGACGTGAGGGACTGAATCCTGATTGGCTTGTTTAATAAAATAAAGGATTTGTTATTCTGGCGCCTGAAGCCAGACTCATTAAGAATAATGTTTTCCTGAGAAGGGTTGTATATGAGCATGAATCATTATCAGTGTCTGAAGCCAACTTGAGTACATCGTTTAAAAACCAGGAGACCGTGTGGGGGCGGTCCACTGGTCTCAGACGGGCACATGCTCGAGGGATAGATGAGAAGTACGAATC
Source organism: Macrobrachium nipponense (assembly GCF_015104395.2). Taxonomy (NCBI): domain Eukaryota; kingdom Metazoa; phylum Arthropoda; class Malacostraca; order Decapoda; family Palaemonidae; genus Macrobrachium; species Macrobrachium nipponense. Next base: position 51,810,744 of record NC_087212.1, read on the forward strand.
TGTCAAATCAATATTAAAGCCAAGCTGAAAAATCTTTCTTAAGGCAGATTTAGTTGTAGTAATGGTACTAGCAGCTAGACCTTTTTCAAACGAGGTTCTAAAGAATGAAATTGCCAGATTCGTAGTCATCTTTTGGGCATCTGATTCTTTTAGAAAGATGGCCAATTTCTTTACTGCAGAATCATACTGTCTGAGTGTTGATTCTCTTATCTGATTCTACGAACAGGATGTTTAGTGGGTCGACACTAGCATCCTTCTGAGCCGCAAACTTCATGAAGTCCATAAAGTTAGGTCATTTAGAATTCTTGAGGAAGCTGACACAGTCCGAGTTTGTACTATTTGAGTCAGGTCTGGACTGGTAATCCGTCTGGGATGGAGATTCAACTCTAGTAGAAGAGGAAACCAATTGCTCTTCGGCCAGTTGGGTGCAACCAATGCTACCTGTCCTGTGAAAGATCTGAGTTTGTGCAGGACTTTCATCAGGAGGTTTACTGGTGGAAATGGGTATATTTTCTGCCAACTGTTCCAGTCTATGGACATCGCATCTGTGGCTTGAGCTAGAGGATCCAGACTTGGAGCCACATAACACGGGAGTTTGTGATTGGACTCCGTGGCGAACAGGTCTACCTGAAGGCCCGGGATTTGATTGCAAATTCAACAGAATGACTTCATGTCCAAGGACCACTCCGACTCCAGCGGAGTTGTTCTGGATAGTGAGTCTGCAATAACATTCCATACTCCTGCCAGGTGAGTAGCTGACAGGTGCCAATGATTTTTCGTTTCTAACGAAAGAATTGCAATCATTACATGATTTACTTTGCTCGACTTGGAGCCTCCTCTGTTTATGCAATTAACTATCACTGCACTGTCCGAGACTAATCTTACATGACTGTTCTTGACCGGAGCTAGACGTTTTAAGGTCAGAAAAATAGCCATTGCTTCTAGGACATTGATGTGGAGAGACTCCGGACTTGTGTGACAAGCCCTCTTGGTCCTCCGGGAGTGTTTGGGTCTCCTGACGGATGCTTTCAATAAAGGGAGCCACCACAGACGCAGGTACAGCCGCTGAAACCGGAGTGCCCGGGTATAGGAGGGAACACAGCTCCTCCGACAGCACGTAGGGCTGGCTGGATTTAGCATTCCTCCCGAATCCTCCCACCCAGGACTTAAGGGACACCATCGACGAGGTCTTGAGCGACAAACTTACCTGTAAAAATAACCAAATTAGGATCCCCCGGGTCAAAGAAATTTCCCAAAGTCAACGTATAGCAGAAATTTCGCAGAAACAACAAAGCTAGAATGTTACTTACCAACTCGTCTGACACGATCCTCACCAGTTCATAACAAACTGTGCAGGCCTCCGGGTGCCAGACCATATTCTGATCTACCAGGATGTAGTTGGCATGAGATCTCATGCAGTTGGCATGAGATCGGCAGACCTCATGCCCGTACGGCTTATACAGGACGGCCGGACATCCCGACACCTGGCAACGGACTATCTGTAAGTTGAAAAGTCAAATGAGTATCATCAAATAAAGGTGCCGGAGTTCATTCCGGCCAGATGGGTGCACTTTAACTAGATATTTAATTCGTTAAAGGCAATATCGGGTATGAATTTCAACTTACTGGTTATTAAAAAAGGGCTCTGGATGTCTCCGCCTGCTCCGGAAACCGTCCACGGGATCGGTAAAGCTATAACCAGCGGAGAGGGCCTGATACGAGCAGAACAGGGGAATAAGATAAGACCTAAGCCTGAGTCTGATCGCATTGCAGCAGATTAATGCAACGTAATCACATGTAGGCACATTATCTGAGCCCCGTTCCGTCCCCACCGAAATGGGGAACAGCGATAGCAAAGAAGACGGAAAACTGAGCAACGGAAACAATGGTACAATAAACTCCGGTATATACTTCCTGACGTGTGTGATGGTAGATCACACTACGTCGGAACCAATATGGATCCGGAGACGTACCTACAGAGCCTAATAAAACAAGTTCTAGCATAATCTCTTAAAGGCTTCACCTACTCAGGAGTCCATAATCCCGTTATTATAACAGTAAATGCCGGCGGAGACGGGCTAACACAAGCAGAACATACAAACCGGTGTATAGCCTGCTGGCTGGTGTGATGGTAGACCCTACCTGGCCAGAGGACCTATGGGCCCGGAGACATATTAAAGAGATTACGCAAAATACTAGCAACCAATCACCTCCGACTAATCGCCTTGGAAAAGCTATATGCTCTAGCGGTCGTTCATCGGTAGGATTACTTGAACCGCGAGCTAGCTAGGCAACGCCAGAACGAGACCGGGGGAGGGGGGGCGTTGTGTCTGGAGGAGAGTGGGCAAGTCGTGATCGCCTGGCCACAGCAACCAATCAGTGAGCCACCACCTTTCGGGAGCTGTAACAAGCCTACCACTAAAGGGAGCAAAAGACGGTAGGCTAACTGACACCCTAAAGGAGGCAAAGGCCTAGGCTACACACAACAGGACAAACATAAAATAATGATGAGGAATTACTGGAAGAACTGTGAAAGGGGAATAAAAAGGGGGGGGGGGAACGCACCCAGCAAGGAGCCAGCCTAACCCTCCGAGATCGGTACAGATCCGGTCAGGTAGGCTAGCCTGGCCTCCAAAGGACGTCATGAAGTGGACGGATAGAACCTAACTAAACCCTCCAAAATCGAAAATTCCAATCTGGTCAGGTACGATAGGTCTAGGCCCAACAAACATGACACGAGAGGGACTCTCTGTCATGGACCGTTCTCCCAGCAAGCATAATAGCCTGGGCAGGAGGCGGTAAGAGTGGGGCCGAAAGGGTGGAGGGGCAGGACTGCCTGACCTACCTTCCAAAACCTAGGCTAGGTCTGGTTGGGTAGGCCAGGGAAGGGAATCGCAAGGACTTCCAATCTCACAAAGAATATGAATATTTATCATAAATGTGCATATAATTGAGTGCATTACTGACTAACATCGAAAAACACAATAAAAGAATGCATGCATGAATATCACGAGAGAGATAGAGAGGAATCACTTTCTCCACAAAACTGGCGTACTATAGGCTAGCCTAGGAGCCAAAACACTACTCGTGTATAACATAGAGAATAATAGTAGTACGTACGAAGGGGAACCAACACGCTCCTGAGGGACTGAGGACAAAAAGGAGACCACCAAAGGCTAGAATAACGAAATATAAACGTAGAATAAGAGACCTCAGAGTACGTCGGGAGCGAGTTAGGGCCTACGACGTAAGGATAAAATTCGTAAAACCAAAGCTCCAGAAAACGACAGGAGCTAGAATAATGATGGTGGCATACGAAAACAGTAGACTAAACAGTGATAAGCAAATAGTGAGGTAAAAATCATCATAAAATAACAATGAGAAAAAACGCATGCAGCGAATGATGCACCCAAGATGGCGGATGTAAAAGGAGCGTCACCATGGTTCGCGAGAACTAAGGGGTCAATTAAGGGCTAAAAAGGGATGCATTGTGCCCTCACAAGATACAAAAACGTAATATGGAATACTCGACTTAGATGAAGAAGCTTGGGGCTCTGGAGCAGACATGGCTTCGTCAAAAAACACAGGAAGACGGCAGCGAGAAAAACGTGCGGTCACCGTAGCGCGCTAATACAGGAATGAAGCCTTTGGGCGGGAGTTGTAGTAGTAGCGAGCGGAAGGTAGATGTATTGTAGTCCTTGTAACGGCACCTACCTAGAGAGGGGTTTTGAAGGGAATCTTCTAATTGGCAGAAATCCTGTGGTAGTGGCTTCCACTCGCCCCTGTGTTTATATCGACACCCTATGGGTGAGTGAGCTGAAGGTAGTAACTTCAGCATTCCTTTTAGCTTTTTCTCTGGTATATTTAGCATCTCTTTATACCTAGAAATGTGTGCTACAGGAGCATTTCACCGGCCGACACAGGTCGAGCCCAGAAAACCAGGACAATACGTATATTCTAAACTTTACAGTTGTTTTGAAAGTGGGTTGTGTTTGGAATCATATCTCATTCTTCTGTGGATATTTCATCTTGCCAGAAGGGAATGTGTAGCTTCATGACTGGCACAGTAACTACCTCCCTTTAGTTACTAAATAGCACTGCTGCTATGTTTTTACTATTGTACCAAGTAGATACTGTTTGTACTTAACTGTCACTCTCCAGATTAACTTGTATAGACTATTGTAGGCTAAACAGCCAACCCAAACCAGCTGCCTCCATACTTCATGTTTCCCCTTCCAGAGAATCACTGTATTTACCTGCAACAAGTCTGTTGTTAGAAATAAATACTATATACAAACAGTAACTAGACCTACAGTAGTTATCTTCCCAGTGACTGAATGAGACAAGAAACTGAAGATTTAGTACTTTAGTAGAGTCTGTCATATTCACACTGTATACTGTACCCAATTAGTATTTGTCCAAGTGAGTTAAGAACAATTCTTCTTTTATTTATCATAATTTATCTCCTGATACTTCTCAATTCTTTTTCATAATAATACTGTAATTCATTTTTTTTGAGGTGAAGCTTACTCTCAATCTACTAGACACAGATTTGGAGGTTGGGGGCAAGACAGCAATTGTTGTTGTCCTTTTGTCAATGAAACCGGCTAGTTGTGAAGACTAAGTGCTGTGAATTTTGGATTGTTTTTCTTTGGTCAATAAATTAGTTCATCTGGATTTTGTTTCGTTGGTAATTTGGATTTTTCTTCTCAATCTTCCCTATCTTTATTTGTTAGATTTTGTAAGTTAGTTGGTTTTAAGACCAAAATATGTTTATTGAAGTATGGTACTCTTTAGCATACGCATTGATCATCAAGATGTAAATTGTGGTTCAAAGAACTGTTGTGATCATTGCAAGGATTGGTCTTTGGACAAGATAGAGATGGTAAATTGCAGAATTAGGAGAGAGAAAGAGGAGAGGGGAAAACTTAGAGAGTAAAGAGGACAGCTAGTCATGAATCTTGGTCTTCCTCAGAATTAACACTTGGTCGGGATGATTCTTCTCTAAGTGGATATGGATTCTTCTACACCCACTCAGTTAGCTCAGGGTAGTAGATTAGATTTAATGCAGTTAAATATTGGCTTTCAAATCTGGAATCTAATTTTGCCAAGGACAGCGTTTTTTTGTTCCTGTAGCTGCTCCACAGATGCAGCCTTGCCTGTCACCTCGGTGCCTCTTGTAGACAATTCTGGTAGTTTTTAGGTTTCCAGAAAAGGACTAGCATCCCAGGATGTTCAAGGACTATGCCCTATGTCTCCTGCCTTTCCTTCTCGATCCTCTGTGGACAAACATAAATTGTGTTCACTTAAGGATGAGTATATGGTAGATTGAAAAGGTTTAGACCGTCAGGTAGTAAGGCCACTGTTATGTTAGCATCTGAAGCTTTTGTGGAGGCTAAGCATGCCAGATATTTAACTTTGCCCTTGAATCCATCGTGTTCTGCTAGGTGATTAAGACAACAGGAGGCATAAGTGATTAAGACCACAAGAGGCATTGAGTCCATGTAGAGTTCCGCATATGCTGTCATCAGGACAGAAGTTGTCAATATTGCATGAGGCATTGTCAAGTCTGAATGAGGCATCAGTGCATAGAGATTCGACAAGGCTGCTTGAGCTTGAGGTGTTTGAGTCCTCTTTCTACATAGCAGGTGTCAAGTATGCACAAATAAGTTTGTAGTGGTCTTATGAGACGGTCTGGTTCTGGGAATAAGGAAGAAGAGCACTTAGAATCTGTCCCCTTAGTTTTTAAGGAATTGGTTCAGTTGTGCTTGGCCAGATACTGTACTCTCTGCAATTCTTTCAGTCAGTTATGTCTTCTAAGGTAACTGGCTCTCTTAAGAGCCACCAGGTTGGGTTCTGACTCTTTACCTCTCTCCTTAAGCTGTCAGACTTTGTATATGGGAGATTTGGCTTGGGTACAAAGGTTTCACCTAAGAAAATCCCCTCTAAAGGATCCTCTCTTTTGTCTCCCATCCTGTCTGCAAGGAAGACTACAGTGTACTGTTGGACAGGGTAATTTATCCCTTTTTCTCTTGATCCAGCTGTGGATGGCACATTTCTGTATGTGATCTCTCTTTCCAAGAGAGGGGCAGTTGCATCACTTAGTTACACTTCTAGATTCAAGTTGCCGAGAATATGTGTAAGACCTTGGCTAATGCCATCAAAATTGTCTTATACATAGTGAATTTTTGCTGAACACTGTTAAACAGTGTTTGAAGGATTTTGATGAACTCCTTCCTCCTTTGGCCAGGGATCCTTTTGATAATGCCTTAAGGTTTTTCACTTCCCTAGACAAGGCATTTCTTGATATGATATGTGAACTGTTTCTTCACAAACAATCTCAAAGTTTGCAGAAGAGAGCAACTATATTCTCAGTGGTCTCCCCCAGTCACCCTGTTTAGCAAAGAGTCATTGGTTTCAGGTCATCCCTGTGGAAAGAAAATAGGTCAACAAGCCATAGCTACGGACAGGGACAAAACTGAAAGTAGAAATTTTATCCACCAGCCCCAGACTACTAAAGGGAAGTCTCCTTCATCTTCCACTTATAAATATTTTTTTGGCAATACGTACTACTACCTCTTACTCTTAATCTTCCTTACTGAGCTAGGGAATGAAGAAACTGTCATTTTGGCAATAAGGATCCAGACATTCTGCCAAGGTAGGGAAGTTAAACTGGAATAGCAAGAATCCAAATCCAGATAAAGATTAGTTCTTAGAGTCCTTGGGTACCTTTGGGTGACAGATTGGGCCACTTGCTTGAGTGTGGGAACACTTAGTTGTAGATGCCTTTTGGAAGCATATTGCATTCTTTCAAGAATTCTCCGGCTCTTTCAAAATCATCTCTTAACCTTTCAGTCATACACAGGCAACCTAGAAAAGAGTTTGGTGTTGAGGTTAGAAGTCTCTTGTATTTTAGAAGGCAGGAATAGAGGAGCCTACATTGCCAGGCTTTTACAACAGTCTATTCCAAGTCCTTAACCTGTTAAGCGTCCCCCCCGGATGAGCTCGCTGCTAACGTACCGTCACGCTTTTTTTTGTAGTTAGCGATCATAGCACTGAGGATACTTTTCCAAAATTAATATTGATTTTTATGCTTATTATTCATACTGTAGTTAAGTGTAGGAAATTATTAAATGTTGGAGTAAAAAAAAATTAATACTACAATTATTTTATTTCAAAAGACTTCATAATACTGAATGAAAAATATTATACATACATGTATTATTATTCTTTCGTATGCCAATCTCTAAAGCAAGGGGCTACACACAATCCTACTTCACAGTGTCAAACCGTCTATCGATATGCTCGTGATTGTAGAGAAAAATGTTCTACATTCTCATCTAGAAACTGATTTGCAAATCTGTTTGTTTCTATCACGAGGTAATCAACGATTTCATCATCAAAATATTTCTCAAAATATTCTAATGGATTCTCTTTATCCTCAACTGTAAATTTCACGCCAGGATCAGCAACAAAAATAAAGGGATTCTCTCTCTCTCTCTCTCTCTCTCTCTCTCTCTCTCTCTCTCTCTCTCTCTCTCTCTCTCTCTCTCTCTCTCTCTCTCTCTCTCTATCTCTCTCTCCTCTCTCTCCTCTCTCGCCTCTCTCTCTCTCTCTGCCTCTCTCTCTCTCTCTCTCTCTCTCTCTCTCTCTCTCTCTCTCTCTCTCTCTCTCTCTCTAAAAGTCCAGTCACTCGGCAAAGAAAAGTGATCTTCACTCCCGCTATTGGAAGAAGTTTGTATCCTCATCACTGGAGAATTCAGAACTAGAGCTCTCATCATCAAATAGGTCATCAATATCAAATTCCTCATCTAGTATTTGATTGATCCCAGCTGAAGAAATACACCACCTCTTTGGGACATTCATTGTGAAAGACTCGAAAATCTATTTTTCTCGATAAACGCCCGAAGTGTATTGAAAGAAAACCAGCAGGACCAGGCAGTTTTCTAGGATAAGCGACCACCAGGAAAGAGTTGCCAGGCTGGGAATAAGTTTCCCGTGTGCTGTGAGTGTTACCAAATTATGTTCCTACACTTTCTATAAGAGTAAACGTAATATTACGGGACTGACGGCTTGACAAGCACAATTAAAGTCTTGAACGTAATATCCCGTTGAAGGCGCTACCGAGTAGATCGCGGTAAACGTATTATTATGTGGGTGACGCTTAACAGGTTAAGGCCACGGGAGGTTGGAGGCCTGTCCTGGTTGTATCCATTTTTCCATGGAGTATGCTGCCATGGATGTTCATGGTAACATGAAAAATGTGTACTTTCATGTCAATGTTCACCAGCATCCAAGGAATTTCTTATGCTTTGTCTTCTGTGGTGGGGGAGGGGAATGGTTTCTGGCTGTGTTTTGCACCCCAGATTTCACCAGGATCCTATTTCCCTTAGTGAATGGTTTCATTACTAAGATACTGAGAGCTTGTATTGTGTTTAGCAAAAGTCATAGGCTAGAACAGAAGCAACGAGTGATTGACTTGGGTTTTTTCAAGGTTTTTCTGATACAAGGTTGAATTGACAGTTTGTTATTAATTGTAAGAGAAATTGCCTCAGAGCATGCCTGCCTAATGCTGGCTGTCTCAGTTAAGTCACATCTTCTCTGGAGAAGCTCATCCTGAGTGCTTGGCAACAGATTAGACCACTTCAGTTGTACTAGAAGAGGCACTGGCACAGAGACACACAGCCAGACCACATGTTGGTGCTATGTAGAAAAGAACTGATCCCTTACCTTTGCTGGTGGATGTCTGTAGAAGTATTTCTTGTGGGGAGGTCCCTAGGAGTCCCTAACCCGGACCTATCACTGTATTCTGATGCTTCAGGGGAGGGTTGGAGTAAGGTTATGTGGAATCTGGTTGTTTTAGGGTGTGGCCTCCAGGTGAAGCAACTCTTCACATACCTATTCTGCAAGTTGTTAGTTATCCAGAAGGGACTTCAAGACCTGGAAGGAGTGGTGACCAACAAAGTAATTTTTGTCTTCTCAAACAATACAACATCTCTGACTTATCTCAGAAGACAAGGGGATTTGAAGTAAGAAAAACCTTGGCAGTCATCAGTATGGAACAACTGCTCAGGACAGAAGAGAAGAATATTTTCCTAGTGCCCCAGTATGCACCTGGTCAACTGAATGTTCTGGCAAACCTGCTAAACCACCTGAGGCAGGTAGTCTCCCATGAATGGACTTTAAACCCTGCAGAGTGTGAGGCAGTTAGGAGAGTATTCAACCAACCAGCCTCTCATTGATCTCTTCTCATCAAAGCTGAATCATTATTTCCAACTATATGTTTCCCCAGTGCCAGACCCTCAAGCCTGGGCAGGAGATGCTATGGTTCAAAATTGGACAAACCTATTTGTATATCCCTTCCCTTTGTTTGCACTGTTGAAGGAGGTACTCAAGAAGTTGAGGGATTGCTGAGGAGGCATTGGTTCTCAGACTTTCTGGAAATATGAGTAGAAGTTCCCAGACCATTAACTCTTCAACAGACAAGGAAAGGGAAGCTTCACTGAAATACTGGCATGCTTTGTCTAACTGCATGGAAACTGTCTACAATCTCCTCAGCTCTTGAGGCTTTTCTAGGTTGTCTAGGAACTCAATCCTCACAATAAGGAGAAAGTCCACTAATGTCTTACAAGGAGAAAGTCCACTAATATCTTACATAAGAAACAGTTGGAGCTATATAGACTATGGTGCAAATCCAGGGGCATATCCTGTCTTCACAGTAACAATAACAGTATTATACCTAAAGTTTCTGTGCTTCTTGAGATAAGCCAAAGGTTTGTCTGTTGCCTCCATCAGTATGCTAAGGCATACTGGGTTGAATGTTTCATTTGATATTGACTTTGCAAAGCAATTCGTTCATTTCGGCTGGAAATGCTGAAAGTTTAGCAAATTCTACTTTAAAGGAACCTGGACATTGTCCTAAGACACCTTAGAGGCTCTCCATTTGAACCTCTTGAGAGAGGCTTTTCTCAAGGATCTTTTTTTGAAGACTTTCTTGTGGCCTGGAGCAGTTGCTGCTGTTGTTGTAGTTGGTGTGGTGGTTGTTGTTTTTTTGCTAAGAATGATGTCAAGCCTAAAGCTTTTCCAGGTTTTTTTCCCTTACTAGAAACTCAGCGCATGAGGAAGAAGAGCTTTTATTCCCTATTAGGTCTCTTTAAAGGTGAAACCACATGATATCAGAGCAGTGGTTACATCTATTAGTTGTCATCTGCAACTCTCTCTAGACTTTCTAGTGTTGGCAGTGCAATGTTGTTCTCTCTCTGTTGACTTCTAGCTACTTGAGGGACATCAGGGTCTAGTATGAAAACTCCTGTACACTAGTTCCTATAGTTTTGGCAGGGGGGGAGTATCTCCTAGTCTTCTTGTGTGTTACAAACAGGTAAAAGCCTTGCTATTGACGTCCATCTTGGATAAGTGAGGAACTTTATATATTTGAATTTGTTCGTGGTGATATTTGACTCTACTTTTCTTTTTGATTATTTTGTTTTGTTGTATTTTGATTATTTTGTTGTAAAGAAAGTTTTTTAGGGGTAAGGGTAAACAAAGATTTTTAGATTGTTTGGTTTTATTTTGCAGAACAGTTGCTCCTCATCAGAGAAAAGTACTTTGAGCTGATTAAGTACCACTTTTTCTTGCAAAAAACAGAAGCATTCGTTAATGATTGTTTCAGTTTGAACACATCGCATCCACACCAAGTAGTCACAGCTAAAGCTAATGATAAGTGGGTAAGTACCTAAAAAATTTATTTTATCATGAAAATAACTATTTTAGGAAGTTTGGTAGGCAGTATTATTGTGTTTTAAGTAGCATAGCCACTGTTTGTCCTAAAAAGGCGTTATGTACTACTGTTATGGTCCCCCCAAGGCTATTTTAGGGAGTGTGGTAGGCAGTATTATTGTGTTTTTAGTAGCATAGCCAGTGTTTGTCCTAAAAAGGTGTTACTACTGTTATGGTCCCCCCAAGGCTCCATAAGACGGACCAGCCAGCATCAAAGAATTATGTCATTGTTATATTTTTGGCCAGAATACTAGTACCTTTGATTTGACAATGATAGAACATAAAAGAACTCGAGGCAAGAGGGCTCTTTCCCTTGCCTAGTTTATAATGGGTTTTCCCATTCACCCCTTTAACAGACGTGGCAACAGTATGCATGGGGCAAGATCTCTTACTCTGGAATAATTTAGCGTTGGTAGTGCCTTTTTGACAGAATGTTGCGATAGTTTAATAAGAAAACCTAAATGTATAGTCATAAACCCCTGTACAACCTTTTAGTTCCTTAAAATTTCTCTGCAGTTAAGCATAATTGTTAAATTCTGCCAGCTTGTGCTTCTTTCTGTCAACTTTGACAGTTTTTAAACCTCATGAATTAAGATTTTTTTCTTGAAAGTCATTAATTAGTGCTGTATTACGATATGTAAATCATTTTTGTTTATGGAGTAAAAAGGTAAATTTATTTTTTACATCACTTCTGTTATGAAATGTTGAATGTGACTTGCAGTTTTCCGTATGTGCTTGACTTACAGCACAGTTTTAGAGTAAGTGTCCTTTTTGTTTTATTTTTATTTAGAAAATTTTTAATGAATTATGTATTACAGAATTTTCTCCAGTAATCTTAATATCATGGATTTTTGCATTGTAGGGGAAGTTTAGGCAGAGCTACACTTATGTATTACCCTGCTGGATAATGGCATCACAACTTGTTTATAAACAGAAATAAAATTGATTCCCTCCTTTGTGGGATGTAGCAGATACTGATATTATACTAATAGTTTTAATAATATATACTTATTTAACATTGTAATAATAGGATCCATTATAATCAAATCATTGCAGCAAGTACAGTGGTACCTCGAGATACGAAATTAATCTGTTCCGAGGCGGCCTTCGTATCATGAGTTTTTCGTATCTTGAACCGCATTTTACATGTAAAATGGCTAATCCATTCCAAGCCCTACAAAAACACCCCAGTAAATTTCATAATAAAGCTAAATTGACCTTTAAACAATGAAATATTACAACAATTTGGACTATTCAATAACTAACTTAATACCTACTGCTAATATGTACTACATAGTACCTGTAAATAAAGTGTATTAGTGTACATGGTATACAAGAATACTGTACGTACATATGTACGTATGTAGTAAAATGTGGAAGCTTACCTTTCGAGTGAGGCTATTTCCGAAAGTGGCGACAAGAGGAGGAGGACAAACGGCAGATACGTACACTTAACTACGAAACTCATAAAAAGAATGTCAGGAAAACATAAACTAAACTTTACGAAACATTAACAAAACTGTAACACTTAACTTTACAAAAAACTTATAATTAAATTTTGTTGTTGTCTTTTCTTTTATTTTTACATTTTTTTCTACTTTTTTATACTTTTACTTTTTTTTTTTTTTTTTTTTTTTTTTTAAAACAACAAAATTTCAACTTATTCACCACTTTCAACTTTCTGTTTTTCGTATACACTTGGTTCTTCCTTTTTGCTTACTCCTACTAAAGGCCTCTTTAAAAAATAACTATCCAAGGAAGATTGCTTCTGCCTGATTTTGACAATGTTCCTGAAACGACTCGGGCAAATGTCATCGAACCGTGCAAGCATACGACCTGTGTAAGCCTTTTCGGGGTGTCTCTTTTCTACGAATGATTGCACCTTATGAAAAGCAGCTAGAGCATCCTTAATTTCTGCCGTTGTCATAGTCGTCGTCGTCCTCCTCGCCGCTGCTAGAGAACTCTTCTTGAACGAAGTTATGTTGCATAGCCTCCAACTCCTTCAGGTCATCTGTCGTAAGCTCCTCTTGATGCTTCTCGAGAAGGTCATTGATGTCGTCTTCATCGACGACCAGCCCCATGGACTTGCTAAGTGCAATGATCTCGTCAAGATCTGGTTGCGAAACAGTTTCAGGATCGTCAACTGTTCCTGAATCTGCAGCACCAGCTTCGCCCATGTCGAATCCCTTGAAGTCTCGGGTGGATACGGCATCAGGCCAGAGATTCCTCCACAAGGAATTCAAGGTTCGCCTCGAAACCTCCTGCCAAGCTTGATCGATGAGTTGGATGCATATCACAACATCGAAATACTCCTTCCAAAATTCACGCAAGGTGAGGTTTGTGGTATCGGTGATGTCGAAACATCTCTTGAAAAGATGTTTCGTATACAGCTTCTTGAAGTTTGATATCACTTGCTGGTCCATGGGCTGGAGGAGAGGGGTGGTGTTAGGCGGAAGATAAAGAACCTTGATAAACGAATACTCCGCTAGGATATCTTTCTCGAGGCCAGGAGGGTGAGCAGGGGCATTGTCCAACACCAGCAGACATTTCAGTGGGAGGCGCTTCTCTTCCAAGAATTTCTTCACTGTTGGGCCGAAACACAGATTTACCCACTTGGTGAACAAAAGTCTCGTTACCCAGGCTTTCGCATTAGCCCTCCACATTACTGGAAGCTTCTCCTTAAGCACTTTGTGGGCCTTGAAGGCTCGAGGAGTCTCCGAATGATACACAAGTAGGGGCTTCACCTTGCAATCCCAACTGGCATTGGAACAAAGTGCGAGTGTAAGCCTGTCTTTCATAGGCTTATGCCCGGGTAGCTTCTTCTCTTCTTGCGTGATGTACGTCCGACGAGGCATTTTTTTTCCAAAAAAGGCCAGTCTCATCACAGTTGAAGACTTGCTAAGAACTGTAGCCTTCGTTGATGTCATTTCGTTAAAGGTCTTAATAAAGGCTTCGGCTGCTTTCGTGTCCGAGCTGGCCGCCTCCCCATGCCGCACCACCAAATGGATGCCAGTCCGTTTACGGAATTTGTCGAACCACCCATGAGAAACCTTGAACTCTGTGGTTGGCTTCGATGTCCCTTCTCCTCCGTCGTCTTCGGCGTGGGCAATCAAATCGACGAAAATAGCGCTGCCCTTGTGGCAGATTGCCGTCTTGGTTATCGTATCGCCAGCGATTTCTTTGTCTTTTATCCACACAAGAAGTAGCCTTTCCATTTCATCGTGCACGTGGCTCCTCTTGCTGGACAAAATAGTCATGCCCTTGGAAGGTGTAGCTGCTTTGATGACATCCGTCTGCTTAAGGATGGTGCTTATTGTCGACGGATTTTGGCCGTATTCCTTGGCGATCACACTCAATCGCATACCAGCTTCCTACTTTTTAATTATCTCCATCGTTTTCTCGAAAGAAAGCATCCTCTTCTTTCCGTGAATTTCAACTTTCTTGGGACCCATGACTATGTATATACTGTATGTAATTATGTTATGTAGTATACGTATGTAGTAAAGTTCTCACACAACACGATAAAGTATACTACAACGAAATCACTAACGAATTTACGTTAATAAACGAAATCGTATTGAACGAACGAATTCCGCGTGCGTATGATACCGATGATGCCGCGAAGTGGCCGAAAGAGCACGCCGCTACGTAGATGCATCATGGGATCATGGGAGAGATGGTGACCAATAGGAGAGAAGGATCTTATGGCGGTGACTAGCATTTTGAACCAATGGGAGAGCGGGAGGATGGTGGCGAGTCTACTCAGTTGGTGGCGCGAGTTTTAAAATTGTTATCGGTGGTCCGGGCGAATCTCTGACTTTACAGCAACAACCTTTCATATCTTGAACAATTTTCGTATGTAGAGCCACAAAAATCTTCGTATTTGCTTTCATATCTTGAGTTTTTCGTAAGTTGAGCCTTTCGTATCTCGAGGTATCTCTGTAATGATATTCGAAGTATTGTACCATCCAGTGTAGCTTAAATGGGTGGTAGTTTCATGTCAGTTGTTAGGCAAGTTTCTTTTGCTTAGAAACACATCACATTAAGTATTAACTACTTAGTGAATGATAATTTTAGAAGCATTACCATCTATAGGTGATTTATATGGTATTTAATTTAAATTTGTTAGGCTAGCATTCATTTAAAAAATTCGGAAATGTAAACAAGTTATAAATGCTTTGGAAATTCAAATTGATCTTAAAAGCATGAGCATGCACTTGTAAAAAACGATTGGTAGCTATTTTTTTTTATGTAGTTCCACCCAGTATAAGTTTGTTTAGGTGGTATTTTAAATCATATTTGCTGGACTAGCTCTAGATAGAATACCAGAACTTATCAGCCATTACATAATGTGTTTGTTGCCTAATCAGATGTCAAAGTTGCACATTTGTAAAACTCATTTCTAATGATATTCGTGGTTCTTTTCTTGGCAGAATGGAGATAACTCCCCTTTCTTTGTTAATATGTTAAACTAGTTGAACTTGTAATGGAACCTTTAGTTTAATCATGATTTAAACGAATGAGACAAATAATTATATTATCACTAGAAGTTTAGCTTTCTTGAGGTAGCCTTGTCCATGCACTACTGATAACCATGTACGTAGTCTGTTTCACACTATTATACATCCCACTTATCTAATTTATATGTGCCTGCATTCGACCTTTTCTCGTGGATTTTTCCTCACTGGAGGGCTGCTTATAAGTTAAATCCAAAGGTTGCTTATCCCACTGGAAACTAGATAATCTGCTGTTTGACAGTAGAATGGCACATACTACCCACCATAAAAATAGACAAGCTGGTATATGGTTGAGTTAGGTACTTGTCACACATGTACAAAATAAGCAACATGCACCTAGTAGCAAACCATGAAAGAAAGGCTTGATTTAGACTAGCCCTTTGGGTTCATGATTTCAAGGGACTTGAACATATGGGGGAGAGTATATCTTCCCAGCAGAACTGTGGCAGGAAATGTTTTCCCTTTCCTAAGCAGATTCCATGTCTTGGCTAAGATATGTACTGGAATTCAAGATCTTGTATGACTCCTTGAATGGAGATCAAGTTATACATTGGGATGGGATAGATGCCCCCAATATTGGACATTTAAGTGGACCATGCCACTGAGCTTTCCCTCCTAAACCTGGAAGACCCAGGGCACTGTCTTTGGTTATGAATGACAGGAATCCCTAAAAGAGTATCTGTGCTCTCCCATGCAATAACCTGAAGTTGTGGAGGATCCTAATTGGGCTCCTCTCCCCTCCCTGAAGTAAGTTTTAACACATGCAATACCCTGATACTGAAGATGACCCCCAGTAAGGCCTATCCTTGTTCCCTTGAAGGTCTTATTTGTTACATGGGCTATGGCCCATCACCAGACTCCCAAGCCTTTGCTGGGCAGTGATAGTGTGACTATATAGGCCCATTTCTCCTAGATGGAGGTCTATGATAAAGAAATTCTGTCCTAGGCTTGTTAGAGATTCTGAAAGAGATAATGTATACTATTAACCCTTAATGGATGGATACCCTCATGTGAGTGAGTAGCAGTAGCAGGTTTGGGATGGTAGACGGATTCACTCATGATGAGAATCAATGTTACACACCATTGATTTGGGGGAATCTTGTGGGAAAGAAGTTCCATTACCTCTATAGCCCACAAATTCACTATGGCAACTTTGAGACTGTCTCAGATCAACGAAGTAGGTTGTTCATGAGTTAGCAGTGATCTTCACTTGAAGGGGGCATGTGTTTCTCTTCCTCTCATGACATCTTTTTATTTATTTGCTGATAAATATACCCAGGGGTTGCTGTTGGTTTTAGTTCTTATCTTTTATAATAGTATGTCAGTTATATTTGTACTTGTGTAAAGAAAAGTGCAAAGAAATATATAATCCAGAAAAGTTACTGCATCTTCGATCTCAGTAGATTTATGTAAATATTTTACAACAAAAATACTCAGAATTTGTTACTGATTTTAGTTCTTATATGTTTTGACATTGTTTGAGCTGCATTTATAATTGTTCAAAGTAAGATAAAATTATTTATTAGAAAAAACATGTATGACTTGGTAAAATTTATGACATGTATAACTTGGTAAAATTTACGATTGTCTTGTAAAAGGAGCCCTGTAAAGGGTTGTAAATACTTAGTCTTTTTCAACTTCTTGTGGAAGGTAGGGAGAAATTTATAGAATTTCTTTTCTTACACAATATTCATTTCCATGTCTTCCTCTTTCCATTGATGAATTTTTCTTCAATAGGCCAACCTGAAAGTTTCCCTGGCCTAGGGTGCTGCATATGGTTTTTTAACCCAGCTCTTAAGGGTTCAGGAAGCCCCAATACTGAGCACAATATAGCAAAGATGCTTTTGAGGATTCCTATTGATTGAAGGGTATCTCTGAGAACTTTAAAAGTCCTCCAAAAAGAGACTAGAAAGCACTTTAAAATCCATCTGTGTTGTTGGGATTAACCCTCACATAAAAAAAATATAAACTTTGGTCCTGGGAGCAATCTCAAAACCCAGTGCCAAAAAGAAATAGTTTTTCCTTAGATGCCTTTAGAATTGGAAGACTCACTGAAACATGACCCCTGTTTTCATAGTTTCGACTGGTTCTAATACTAACATGATCAATTTGGACTGTAACCTCCTGAAGCTAGGAGGATCATTGACACAAATACATGTCCTTGATACCAGTGTGTAACCCTTGGCATGACTTCTCAATGATTATCCTTTTGCCAGTTAGCAAATACCAAATCAACCAAAGGAAAGCTATTATTGAGGTGGAATTTGTGGAATATTTGAGACAGACCTTCTTTTTCCCAATGGTGAATGGTGCTTAGTCCGTTCTTTGGTAGGCATTTAGCAAACAACAAAAGACAGTCAACTTCTTTGTTAGTATAGCAACAAAAGTCATTAAGGCAACCCATTCTTTGTTAGTGGAAATTATGGTGCATCCAAAATCCTGGAGAACCAGTACCCCCATTAGGTGCACCAGCTTTCTGCCCCATTCACTTTTATAACAATTACATAATCATGTGAAGGCAGAATTTAAGAACTTTGCAGGTACTGTGAAGTATGGAGAAATTGTAGAATACACCTCTTGATTTCCACTGTCCCATTATCTGGCAACTTGACACAGGAATGGAGAACACTTTTGCATCATACTGAATGAGGAAAGTTCCCATTCGATGTAGCCAACAAAGGTTTTGGTGCCCGTATGGGCCAAATTTCAAATTGGACAGCCATTTCTGAGTTCCATTCAAGGTTCCACATCTTTTGTGTCCTAACCTTGTCCACCCTTCTGGAAGTGACTACAAGGGTGCTCTGACTCCTCTAGGAATATATGGGATATGGTTGCAAAAACCTTTTTGCATACCGTATGGGGGCACACTTTGATTTGATAAAGTGGCACTTACAGGCCCAAAAAGAAAGGTGTGCTACAATTTTTGGATGATTTCTATTGCCCAAGCACATTTGCTCATTCTGTGTGAGATATGGACTGCCTCTTTCGATCTGAAAACTCATAATCACACTTCGATACCACCATTCACTTTTGACCCTTCCTAGGATTAACGATAGTAGAGGACAGGTTAGATGTCACACAAACATGTTGTTTATGAATGTGTTGGTTTGAATTTGGGTCATGCACCTATTATATATCATTAGCCATATGGATCTTAGATGTCATAGGATGGTGTCACATTAACTTCCTCAGGGTAAAGGCCGTCTACCTAGGTAACAAATCATGATCAGTAATTGGTAAAGACGCAGATGTGATGATCAACCTAAGAATGTTAACTGGCAGTTGAGATTGTTATATGCAAACAAGGCCTTCTATGGTGTCAAAGTTCATCCTGATTAGGGACTGTGTGATTGCCAATCAACAGATTGGGAAATCAGGTTTTTCTGACTGAGTGGTCCTTGATCAGTTAGGCTCTTGGCCATCTGTAATGCATACCCATTGTAGATCTGGTTATGATGAACCTGGATCACAAATATCAGTTGTAATTTTCATTCAGCTGGACCAGCATCCTGTAGGATAGGCATGATGTTACATCCTTTGGGCAACCTTAACTTCTGTGATTTTTTTTTACTGCTTATTATTATCAGGCAGGTACTGAGGAAGTTCTGCACCTCTGACAGCTTAAGGATGTTTCCGATAGCTCCCCTTAAGCCACAGCATGAATAAGTCATATCTATTAGTCATAATGGTGCATGGCCCTAGGTGTTTTCTGACTTGGAAGAAACTCCACAAGCAGCCACTCTGTCACAATGCCAAGCTTTTTCATTCCTGGAGGTTATCTAGCAAGGCCTCAGAGGTAGGGGTATGTTAGAGAAGTAGTCCCAGCCATCGCAGTGTCTTGCAGTACTATATCTAGCATGATTTAAGTTCCCATGGAGTTGATTGTGTTGTTGACAGTGGAAGAAGTGATCCAGTGAGCTCTTTTGCACTTGCCATCTACCAATCCTTTTTAAGGCAGTGCAAAATGTTGACTCTGCATCCAAGGTAATCAAGTCAATCTTCTTAAGTTTTTGAACTGTTTGGGCTCTATATCAGTTTTTTCTGGTGATAGAGGTTTGTCCAGCATTTTGAGGAGGCAGTTCCAGTAGCATTGCTCAGTCCTAAAGTTTTACAAAGCCTTCTTATGAATCACTGCAGAACAGTTATATAATGGACCACAGTCTTGGAGAACCTTGATACTGTATTTTGGAACTTTATAGGTTATGTCAATGGGATCAGTACTTTACCTGGGAAGGTCACATGCAAGTAGTTGCCACGACTGCTCAAAAGCCCCTTTCTCCAATCTTTCCTTGTATTCTACCTTTTGCTGTGTCCAATAATAGCTATCAAGCTTTACCTGCAGAGGGCCAGAGGCTTCAGGGGCATCCCCTCTAGATTACTGTTCTATGAGCCAAAAAAAAGTGAGCATGGTCTCTTTTGAGCTAAGATGTGTGATTTAAAGGGCTTACAATATTTTGGTGGATGGTTAAATAAAACAGGTAATGCTCTACTGTCACAAGGGTAGAAGACTCTACTTATGCACTCTTTAGGCATTATATAATTAGAATTACAGTATTTTCTATCTTACATGCAGGTACTTGATGATGCCAATCTACCTTTGCTACGTTTTATTTAAAAACATTTCTCATTAATGGTGAGATGTGTATGCATTAGAATAAGCAGGCTTGGCGAGCTAGACCTGTCAGAAACAAGTTTTAGGGCTCATTTTTTCTCTTTGCTGTAACTCCCTATCATCTCTCATTCATGGTGCTGTCATGAGATAGACATCTTAAGTGTTGGACCTTATTAATACAACCCTGTATGCAGTGAGAGACTTAGTTCTTGATGTCTAGAATCTTCAAATATTTTGTTGGATCCTACAGGATTGCACACACTCAGGGCCATTCAGTATTTCAGCTTCCATCTAAAAGAGGGATTTGGGCATATACAGTGCATCCTAGACTTATCGTTCCTCCGACTTAAGGTGATTTGATCTTGCAGCGCTTTTTCAGCTCTGTTAACGGCGTTTTTCAGCATTGTAACTTGATGCTGCATCAAGTTACGGTGCTGTAAGTGCCGTTGAGGTGCTAACAGCAAGACTAGGCATCAAGTTAACGTGCTAACGGCACTGTAACTTGGTTTAACATCAAGTTACGGCACCATAACTCTAGTAACGACACCATGAGTGCTGTTCAAGCGCAGTTAATGGCGATGATTAATTGAACTAATATATTTTTTACATCATATGAAAGCTTTTTCATACAAACCCATTCGTCATATAAATGTCCTCCTAATCCTTTAATCTCACAGCTGCACATACAGTTTGTATGTTTAGTGATGCTTTTGACCGTTGGCATACCCTTCCCTTTGTAACTTATGTGGCAACTGCTTGACTGATCTAGACAGAATCTGGCATGTGGCCATCATTTGATCCAACTTAAGATTATAGGTTAGTTTTAAAACTTGTACTTCCTTCCCCCTTCTCTTTGTAACGTATGTGGTAACCGATTGACTGATCTAGAAAAAAATTTGTAATTTGGGCATCATTTGACCCAACTTAGATAATAGGGTAGGTTTCAACCCCATACACCTTTCCTTCCCTCTTCACCCTTTCCCCTTCCCTTTGTAACTTATGTTGTAACAGCTTGACTGATCTAGACATGGCATCATTTGACGCAACTTAGATAATACAGTAGGTTTCACCCGTAACACCTTCCCATCCCCTCCTTCTCCCTTCCCTTTGTAACTTATGTGATAACAGCTTGACCATTGTAGACAAAATTTGGCACATGCACATCATTTGACCCAATTTAATGATAGGGTAGGTTTCAAATCTGTACCTCTTCCCATCCCCTTCCCCATCCCCCTTTGCCCTACCCTTTGTAACTTATGTGGTAAGTAAACTTTACAGGTTTGTTATACCTAATTTTACGTGGATAAAATGGACACTCACCACAGTAATACATGGATGAAAGGGACTATCAAAACAATAATACTTGGGAAAAGGGACAATCAGCATAGCAATACATGGATAAATGAGACAGCTACCACAGTAATACATGGATAAATGGAATTGTAACCACAGTAATACGTATTTGGATAAAATGGACAGTCACTGCAGTAATATACCTGGATAAAAGGGACAATCACCATGATAATGCCTGGATAAAAGGGACAGACTGAACAGTAATGCCTGGATAAATGGGACAGTCACCACAGTAATGTCTAGATAAAATGGACAGTCACCACAGTAATTGCTGGATAAAAGGGACAAGCAGCACAGTAATACTTGTATAATAAACGCAGGCAGTAGAATTCCTTACTGGATTAGTGGGTTTTCTTACTTGAACTATCAATCTGGTAGCCCAAGTTTACTTCCCCCGGACTGTCAGCGTGGAATCAGAAGAGTTTATTTCTGGTGATTAGAAATTCATTTCTCTGTATAGTGTGGTTTGGATCCCACAATAAGCTGTAGGTCCTGTTGCTTATTGGTTCCCAGCACGTCAAAAATCTAATCCTTCGGGCCAGCCCTAGGAGAGTTGTTAATCAGCTCAGTGGTCTGGTAAATTAAGATATACCTAATTTTTTGACAGGCAGCACAGTAATCTATATACAGTGAACCCCCCGTATTCGCATTCTCCGAATTTGCACTCACACATTCGCGAATTTCTCTGGAACATTTCCCCCATTATTCGTGAAAAATTCACCTATTTGCAGTATTTTCCTATGAGAAATATCCACAAATTCATGTTTTTTTTTATTTTATAAAATTCACTTTTTGTGATAAAACTTAAAAAAACCAGGTTTAAAAATGTTTAGTTGGTTTTTCTTGAGTATTAACTAATAAAATAGGAGGTTTTAAGCATTTTTATCGGATTTCCAACAATTTGTAGGTTCTAACCATTTGCAGGGGTGTTTGATATGCATCCCCCTGAATATGGGCTGGACACACTATTATATATATATATATATATAATATATATATATATAAATATATATATATATAATATATATATATATAGTATATATATACACAGTGGGACCCCCCGTATTCGTGTTCTCCGGATTCGCGGACTCACACATTCGCGGATTTCTCTCGGGAACGTTTCCCTGCATTATTCACGGAAAAATTCGCGCATTCGCGGTATTTTTCTATGAGAAATATCCACAAATTCCTGGTTTTTATTATCAATTTCATCATAAAATGCACTTTTTGTGATAAAACTATTTAAAAAACCAGTATGAAAATTTTTAGTGGTCTTAAGCTTTAACTAACAAAATAGGCTGTTTTTAGCATTTTTATAGGGGTTCCAAACATTCGCAGATTCTAACTATTCGCGGGGGGGTCTGGTACGCATCCCCCGTGAATACGGTGGGACCTGTGTATATATATATATATATATATATATATATATATTATATATGTATATATATTATATATATATATATATAGTATATCTAGATATAATGATATGATATTATATATATATATATATATATATATATATATATATATATATAGTGTGTGTGTGTGTGTGTGTTCCAGCATAACTCTGTAATGCATTGAGCAATTTCAACCAATATTATGTAGAAATCACCACTTTGGGGGTAAGACATCACTAGCACGCACCAAAGGCGGTGGATGGGGGGGTTAGTGAGAAGGGAAGGGCTTCCCTGAAACCGGGCTGGTTCTGCCTGTAGACTGTGTAACAAATTAAACTTTATGGATATATCATACCTAATTTTGGTATACATTAGAACTTACTATCTGGAAGAGAATAATGTGGGATAAGACATCAATGGCACCAAAGGGGTTGGGGTTTGGGAAGGGGGTGACAGAGAGAGAGAGTGAGAGGGAGAGGAAGTGAGCGATAAAATAGAGACAGTGTTAGGGAGGGAAAGGATGGACAGGGTTTGAGAGAGAGTGAGAGGGAGAGTAGAGAGGGTTTTAGGGAAAAGATAGAAGGAAAAAGTGAGGTAGGTTTGGAGAGAGAGAGAGTAGGAGGGTGTTAGGGAGAATAAAGAGGGAAATAGAGAGATATTGAGAGTTTATCGGTTGCCATACACTTATCCAAGGCAGTGCCAGACTGGTCACCTAGTACGTGGTTAAATGGTGTGGCGGGATCACAAGCTAGGAAAAACAAGTTGCAAAACCCTCCCCACATTAACCTAATCACTCCTGCTACCCAACCCACCCCAGTTGCACTTTCTTCTTTACACAACAAAATTCATGCAGGACAATTGACCTATAGCTACAAAAAACAAAACAAAAACAAAAACAACACAAAACACACGTACTTACCAACTCTCCAGATACTCCGGGCTATCCTGTGCTGTCCACTGGTCGAGGTCACAAGAGATAGCAACAACAACAACCAAGGACCACAACCCAATAACAACAACAACACAACAACCAAGGACAACGACAACACAACAACAAAAAAAGGAACAATCACAACCCAAGACCACTGCACAAACCACAAGCAACACAAAAAAACAGCAGCACAAAAGGTAACCCACACACCTACCAACAACATTGAAGAATAACAACAGCTCACCAATAACAACCCTTAACAACTCACAACCACACCAAGGAACCACAACAGCTCCCCAACAACAACCTACAACCACAACAACTCACATATAACACAACAGGAACTCGCAAGCACAAGAAGTCCAACACAGGCACAACAATTCTAATAGTGTCTCTCACAGCTTCTGACTAAAGACTGACTCAAAAAAACTCAGATCTCTGATCTCTACCAGCAGACAACCCAGCCAGAACTCACTAACAGCCAATACAGTTGTTAACTATCCATACAGCAATTACACCCTCTCTCTCTCTCTCTCTCTCTCTCTCTCTCTCTCTCTCTCTCTCTCCTCACACACACACACACACACACACACACACACACACAGACATTGTCAAATGGAACTCCATAACTCCTCCATATTTCCACCCCTGTTACATTTGACAACGTCTCCTTTCACTCACAACGCCCACACTAAATAGCCTTCCGCAACACCCACGGATGCTCAGATGCAGGTCCCCTGGATCTTGTTTGAGGGCCCTCATACACACTCAGTTACACCGCCATCAACTTCTCCCAGACCACTTCCAGTCAGACTACCATCACTATCTTCCTCACTACCATCCCCCCAAATCCCATTCACTATCTCATCTACCCCCTCTAACTCTTGTCCGAACATCTCTCGTAACTCTGCCACCAAATCACTTACCTCATTTACACTCCTGCCAAACTCCCGAAGAGACTCATTCATACTGCCAACTACATCCTTACCACCTGATTCCCTTCCCGATGAAACTTCACTAAACCCTGACAATTCAAACCCACACACGCTATATGTATCATTCCTCCCCTCAAAGTCATCTGTATTACACTGCGTAGCCTTATCCACCATTTTTACCCTAACCCCTCTATCATGCAGCTCACGTCTCTCCCTTTCATTCCCTTTCCTTACCTTTTTCCGCTTCCTTCCATACTCAACCAACACCAGCTGCCGTTCTTCCAGACCCATTTGCTCACTGACACTCGGCTCACATTTATTCACCCTCAGCCACTCACTCATCGCATTCTTCCGAACATACTGCCGCACACTAGAGGACCCACCCAACTGAATCCCCTTAACATCTAGTTTCCCGAACTCCCAGCCTGACTCATCCTCTTTCGCCTACACACACTCGCCACATGACCTTCCCTTCCATATTCAACACATTTCGCACGCTGTTCTTTACACATCCTAGTATAATGCCCGTTCTTCCCGCAGTTGCCGCAAACTATGTTCATACGGGTACCCCGACATCCACTAGCTATGTGCCCTGCCTGTCCACACCTATAACATTTAATATCCCTATCTTTCTTGCACTCGCTCACTAAATGCCCCATTTGCCCACACCCGAAGCACGCTCCTAACGACCACCGACATTCATTCTTCCTGTGTCCAGGCTTACCACATCTATAACACTGCTGCTGCTCTTGCTCACAACTAACTGACCTTACTCTTCTGACACTCGCACTCCTATCTCTTTTTGGGCTAACTACACTCACGTTACTTGCCCTAACGCTCCTATCGACCACTCGCCCTGCCATTTGCCTCGTCCCTTCCAAAATTGCCTCCCTATAGCTTCTAAACTCTGGTACAACCTCAGCTACTTCAGTCCTAACACTAACACTTCTACTGTCTTTCATACACCTATCTAACTCGTAATCCTCTACTATTTCTAAAATGTCGTTCCATGTTAACCTTTCATTCGTCCATCGCATTTTCTCCTTACGTTTCAGATTTACAAACTCATATACACTCTCTGGTACAGTCGCCAACAACTTTCACACTAACTCCTTACACTCATTGATCCTTTCTTCCCCAAACTTTTTCTTGGCTAATGTTTCTAACCTACAGACATACATCGACAACGACTCGCCAACATTCATTCTTGCCTCTTCAAAATCTTGTTTTCTCCTATATCTAACGCTACTCTTTATCCTCTCTGCCTGTTCTACAATCCTAGCTTTTACACTCTCATACAGCACATTCCCTACACTCATAATTACCCTATACATATTCAACAAAAATCCTGTCAAAAAGCTACCTAACTCTCTTGCCCAGACTCTCTTGTTATCCCCATACTTTGCCTCACAATACCTCTCATATTCCTCAAAAAAGTCCCCTATGTCCCTACAACCATATTCCTCGTATTGTGCACATCGGGGTACCTCTCTCATATACACAGCCTTTCGTAATTCCCGCTCACTCTCACTTTCGCTACTTCCATTCTGACCCCTCTTTCCTTCTTCCGAATACAGCGAATCCACTTCCATACTCACGTCCATACCCCTGACTACGCTCTTCTTACCCTTCTTCTTGCTACCTACCTGTTTCCACTCACCGCTATCCAAATCACTCTCAGTCCTTTCCCCAATGTATTCTGTCCTAGTCTCATCCTGTCCATCACCCTTACTAATCTTCTTTCCCTTAGTCTTCTTCTTTTCCTCAGCCACTTTCTTATTCTTGTCCTCAGGTTTATCCTTATCCTGTGTCTTCCCCTTCTTTCCCTTACCTATCACAACCAAATCACCTTTGTCACTCGTACTCTCATCCACTCACTCTTTCGCTTTCTTTACCACTCCTGGCCCGTCACAAGACCCAGTAGGCCTACCTTCTACAGCTCCCTCTCCCATGAATCCCTTCATCATTTCCTGCATCATCTCTTGCACTGCATTCATCATTACCCCAAACTTTTCGTCCATTTTCTCAACCATTCTCTCTTCCGCTGCTTTCACCTCTTCTTTCATTCCACTTTTGCACTCCTTAGCATTCCTATCATTTCCTCTAACTCGCTCTTCAGTTCCTCACACTCTACCCTTAACCTCTCATTCTCCACTTCCAACCTTCCCTTAGCTTCCCTCGCCAACCGTAACTCCTCCTTCAGCTTCTCTATCTCCTTCAACCCTTCCATCCTCACTTTCTCTACCAATCACACAACTCACTACCCAATTGCCCTGCAGCTGCTGCACCAACAGTCCCTGTTCGGGCGCCAAAAAATAATGTGGCGGGATCACAAGCTAAGAAAAACAAGTTGCAAAACCCTCCCCACATTAACCTAATCACTCCTGCTACCCAACCCACCCCAGTCACACTTTCTTCTTTACACAACAAAATTCATGCAGGACAATTGACATATAGCTACAAAAAACAAAACAATAAAACAAAAACAACACAAAACACACGTACTTACCAACTCTCCAGATACTCCGGGCTATCCTGTGCTGTCCACTGGTCGAGGTCACAAGAGATAGCAACAACAACAACCAAGGACCACAACCCAATAACAACAACACAACAACCAAGGACAACGACAACACAACAACAAAAAAGGAACAATCACAACCCAAGACCACTGCACAAACCACAAATAACCCAAAAAAACAGCAGCACAAAAGGCAACCCACACACCTACCAACAACATCAAAGAATAACAGCAGCTCACCAATAACAACCCTTAACAACTCACAACCTCACCAAGGAACCACAACAGCTCCCCAACAACAACCTACAACCACAACAACTCACATATAACTCAACAGGAACTCGCAAGCACAACAAATCCAACACAGGCACAACAACTCAATCAACTACTAATATCAAACCCAACAACAATCAGCAACAAACCAATAACAATTAAAAAACACACCACTTGACTGACTATAGCTATCAATGTCTGCACAGACCACTGCCGACACTACTGTCTCTCACAGCTTCTGACTAAAGACTGACTCAAAAAAAAGTCAGAACTCTGATCTCTACCAGCAGACAACCCAGCCAGAACTCACTAACAGCCAATACAGTCGTTAAATACCCATACAGCAATTACACACTCTCTCTCTCTCTCTCACACACACAGACGTTGTCAAATGGAACTCCACAACTCCTCCATAATGGAACAGTCGCTACAGTAATACTTAAATGAAAGGAACAGCCACTCTACTGCGCTCCATTTTCCATTTTAGGAAAAATATTTCGGGCAAGTTATGTGAAGGTCTAGAAATCTGATTTAGCCTTTTTTAGCTGCGCCTCATTAATAACTGCAATACTTAGTTTTGATACGACAGACATTTTGGGACCAACTTTCCCAATTGGCAGTGACATGACATTTTTCTCTTAGTACTCAGAACAACCAGCAGGCAGTTTTAGGATTCATGAAGACCCTGTATCAGACGTGCATGTTCAAGGAGAACGGTTTTTCACAAATAAGCAGGTTATTCTAATAAGGGGGAATTTAAGAGAAAAATAGGATAACAGTCATTACTATCTTTACCAAAGTGATGATTCTGTAATCAATCTCTTGTGCATAGGTTATCGACAGCGTCGTAAAACTACACAAAAGAGTCCTCAGCAGCACGTCTCCCTCCTATACACATCTTGTGCTACTAACCTCCAAATTGTGCACATTTGCCCTTCTTGAATTCCTAGTTCTTAACTTCCAACACCCCTTCACCATATTTAGCAAATACTCTTTTGTCTTTCCATGTAAAGCTTATTTTTTGTTTGTTGTTGCCTAACAGTCATCATAAATGTTCAAGGAACCAAACCACACTAAAACAATGATTAATGTTTGCACCAGTGCTAATTTTTTCCCAGTTTCTCGTTATTTCTACTTCTCAAGCTTAAATTTTTTGTTATCCAGCTGTATGCAAACTGTTCATCTTAAAAGCTTTTATCTTTTACATTGAGCGTTCACACTTCCTTCCAAATAGAGCTGATTCAACAATCCATTCACGCATTTCAACTTCGAGTTTATAGACAATTCTTTACCAAACATTTTGCAGAGATCTTGCTGCCTTTTTTGCTTCACCTATTTTGTTAATGGTATTTTCTTTTATCCTATCGTCATCTGTTACACTTACTCCTAAATTCATATACATATTTAGACGTTGATTAATAATAATGAAAAAGTTAAATTTGTGTAGTAAAACCAGTGTGTAGATAGATACGTTTAGTTATTTTATTTTCAGTTATGTAATATTTCATTTGCTGTTATTTTTATATATTTTAAGGTTACAGGTAGATTTTTTAGAAGATGAGAATGTGAATTTCAGCCAAGGGAGGATTATACTTTATTCTAAGATTATTTTCCAACAGAAATAACTAGTCCTGTATTTCGTACCCTTTATGACCTGCAAACAGCAGCTTTAAAAAAAGGCAGCCCTGCCTTTGAAGTGTCGTCGTTTTTACTCACAGTATTTACTATTTCCTACGACAATTCCGGCTTTTAGAGGCAGAAAGTTTTTTTATATATATAAACGTTGATTTTATTTTTAGAGAATCTGACCATAATCGTAGCTTTTGTCGTCCAAAAACGAAAGTGGAAGAATTATTGTGTGACACTCACGCACGACTGTAAAGGCAATTTTTGACGAAGAAAAATGTTTTGCCCAAATATCAATTAGTTGTCGACATTTTCGTGGAACTTTGGCGCTTAGTCAAAATCTCAAGGCATCCAATTTCTCAAACTTCGTGTCTTCAGCCCAGTCCCTCCTGGCCTGAAGCGAAATTACCTTTTTGGTGCTTATGCCCGGCCGTAAAATTAATGTAAAACGATAAATGTGTCAAAAGTTTTGACTGGATTTCCAAGAGATTTTGATTTTTTTCCGTCTAGGATGACGCGCATGTTGTAAAATTATTGTACCTACTTTCTTTCTGAGGATGACAACGCTCCATGCATTTTTAAGAGGCACACTTGATATTCAAGGGCCTTACAAGAATTAACGATTGTTGGGAGCCAGGGACACTTACCAGGCACAAATATCGCTCTACTTTTTTTTTTATGCTACCTTATGGGGTTCCCAAGAATCTAGAATCCCTGCTGACAAGGTTAGCTTAAACTAATAACCGAAATTTTTCCCACCTTCCTGAAAGTTTTCCAAGTAATGAAATCCTATTTAGAAGCTGCCTCTCCTTTACATGCATTCAAATGTGTGATAGAGAGGAGGAAGGCCTGGCAAGGGCAGAGATGAGAAAGTTGAGATGGACGGATCCTTGGAGTATCGTTGCATGGAAGAATTGAAAGTGAACAATTAAAAAAAAAGAAAAAGGATGGGTGCTTGTAGAATAACAGATAAAGCCATGAAAAGTTATGTAACCAGTCTCAAAGAATCAGAGGTATTGGTTACAATGTGCCTTGTAAAATACAGTGTGAATAAAAACCCCATTCGGAGAAAAATTTACGATATTAATTGAGAAATATTTTTTATCAAGGCCAATATTTGTGCAATTCGAGTTCTGTTAATTTATTCTCTTGTGACAGAGAAGCTTGTATGATCATCTTGTGTGTAGAACGAGAGAGGAAGAGTTTGTTAATCGATCAAAGATCCTGTAATTGTTTAATATATCCTTAGATGTTTACCACGTGTAACAGTGACACTTAATATGAACGCAGTGGGTTATGATGTATTAAAATGTCATAACTATTTTCTTCTTTTTCTCTGTACCGTTAAGGCATTAGTTGGAACTCGCCAGTAATTGACAAGACCTTTGTATAATTATTTTTATTTTTATTTCGATGTTTATAGAATGCTTCAAAAGTGAATTTTCTCTGTATAAATGACTGTACTAGCAGGCAACATATTTATTGTTTATATTTAATTTTCAGAAATTTATATTGAAGTGTCCTATGTTAATATGTAGATATCTTATACATTCGTTTATTTTCCAGGGGAACACCTCCCTCAGCAGGTAAGTGTTCTGCCACTCGCTACTGAGCCAAAGAAGGGAATGCCAGCGACAGCTTCGTTGACATTCTCTTGGAGAAAAAATTACAGTCATTTTATTATATAAAATGAAAATTTTTAAAGGAGAGTTGGTCGAAATTTACATATGCTTTTATATAAAAAAATAATGTACATTAAGTAATGAATTCCTTTGATTTAGTTCATTTTTTCCAGTCTAGAGGATATATTTTGTATTTTGAATTCTATCTTAGCTTTGTATACGGAGATGTTACACAAATAGAAACCCTTATATTTTACATTTGTTGACCAAAGCACTGGCGCCAGATACCGGCAGGTGTTAGTTTGTGAGTAAGGTAGGATATTTTGTATGTCGGTATTTACATTTTGTAAACATCTTTTGTTGTTTTTGATTACTATGTTTTTCATTATCCATTGTTTTATGTGCTGTTTTTATGTTCATATTGTATATTTTACTGTATTTACTTTTTTATATTGTAGAAATATGACTTTGCTCATGTAGTGATTGGTAGAATGGATAATCCAGACTGAAAAATTCAATTTCGGGGTTCACAAGCCAAGAATTCAGTACCTGCAATATGGAGTCTTGCTCCATCATTGCTTAAATAATGACATACTTAATAAAGTTTTCAGTTTGGGAAAATCTGGATTATCCAAGTTCGAAACGTACGTTTCCACCGCTAAAGGGCAAGCAAAGGTATGTGTGTGTTTTTGGTTCCATTTATACTCAATATACTGAACCCGTTTCTATGTTATGTACAATTTGCTGGTACTTTATTGCTGCTTTTGCGTAATTCTGGTTAGTTTATTGCTAATTTCATGGAAAGGTTTAGTAACTAATTGCTGCTTTGGCATTAGTGCGGGATAATATCTTGCTGTTTGGCATTAATGCTGGGTAATGCATGGCTACTTTGGCGGTTATGCTGTGTAATACATAGCTTCTTTAGTGTTAGTGCTATGTAATACATTGCCGTTTTGGCATTAGTGCTGGGTAATATACATGCTGCTTTGGCGTTAGTGCTGGGTAATATACATGCTGCTTTGGCGTTAGTACTGGGTAATACAAAGCTGCTTTGGCGTTAGTACCGGGTAATGCATAGCTGCTTTGGCATTAGTTCTGGGGAATACATGGCTGCTTTGTCGATAGTGTTGGGTGATACTTAGCCGCTGGGACGTCCTGCTGGGTAATTTATTACTTGTCTTGGCGTTAATGATGGGTAGTTTACTGCTGCTTTTGCTAGAGAGGACTTGCAAGTTCGATCAAAAGCAGTAATTGCTTTTTGCTGCTCCTGATTTGTGAAGGGAGTGAGACGCTTCAAGGCCGGCAAGCTGTCTTCTAAGTCAAGTGCAAGGCTGAAAGGATTGAATAATCGGTTAGTATATTTTGAATGATTTGTTTACCTTTCTTATGATATATAATGTGGAATATAATTAAATACAGCTTCACGATAAATAACTTTAGCTTTCCTCTTTATTAAAGGTTTCGTAAAGTAACTTGTTTACAAAGTACTTCTCTTTTTTCGCATGTTAACTTAAGGCATTTATGATTAGGAATTTAGAATTTTCTGTATTTAACCTGTGTAAAGTCATTTTTTCCTTTCTACCTTTCAGCTGATGTGGTCAGGCATATATACAACTACTTCTAAGGGACAGTGGAGAGGATTGTTACTTAATCTCTTGTTGTAAAGGTAAGCCCTGCATTTGTGTATATGAATGTATTTAAGAGCATTGTGATATGTGAAGTTGACACTGCTGTTATTTTATGGATAAATTATTGTTTGAAATATGCATATTGCATACAACAGTGCCTATCCAGTCATGCTTGTTACATTGCCACCATATCTTGTACTCATGTTTTGACAGCTGTTACAAAACGTATAA
Source organism: Macrobrachium nipponense (assembly GCF_015104395.2). Taxonomy (NCBI): domain Eukaryota; kingdom Metazoa; phylum Arthropoda; class Malacostraca; order Decapoda; family Palaemonidae; genus Macrobrachium; species Macrobrachium nipponense. Next base: position 51,843,166 of record NC_087212.1, read on the forward strand.
AAACTTTTATTGAGGCATCTAAAATTATATCTTCTTTTGCTGAAGAATAATTGTGACGTTATCTTTCTCTTATTTGGGAAATGAATCAGGCTATCATTATATGGCTTCTGCTGCACATTGTAGGGCCTACTTAATGTTGGTTCATCGTGGCGAATATTGCTTTTCGCCCTTTGTTATTTCATCGTTTCTCTTCTTATATAGTTGACCCATTCCTATGCTTTGTCTTTTTCAAGTGTTCCCTCCACCTTCGAGAGAGATTCTTTATTAGTACAGTACAGATTGCTATAACAGTCAGTTACATTCATTCACGGAGCTTAGCCAATATCCAGTAAGTAGTGGGATGCCCCTAGGGTCCGCTGTAGGCATTACTTGACTTTATTCAAAACAAATCAACAATACACTATACACTGGGTACTGTACGCAAAGCTTTCCAAGACTACATGTATCGAACTGCCTAGCTAGACTAGCCAATCCTGGATATTTCGATTAGCACTATAATCGGATGAAATTCAGTTATTTACAGTACCCAAAGAGAGGCATTTAAATAACGTAATTTGCTAATTGCATCCAAAAACACTTCCAATTGGGTTTCGTATTGCTAACAACCAACCGACTAAAAATGATTGCTTTCAGCTGTCTTGTTTAGCATAGGATCACTTGGAACTTTCTAAAGGCCTTTCAACAAGTTTCCAGAAGCATATAACACTTACTAGTACACTGCTGACTACCTGCCTATACAAGTACATTTTGCTGAATACTTGTGGATGTTAGCACCCAACAAAACAAAACAGGCCATGTTTCAATTTGCCAAAAGGCTTCTTTATCAATACATATTTCCATAATTTTGAAAAGTGCAATGTCAATGTAGGATGCCTCACCGTACGAGTTGGTGAAGCGGCCCTTATGATAGCTTGTGAGCTAGTCCTGTTAGCTTACTGACAGAAGTTCTGAAGTAATAGGAACTGTGAACGTCTGGTATATGTAGAATATGTACCCAACAAAGTGTTCTTTAAAAGGTGGTGTGCATTATATATATATATATATATATATATATATATATATATATATATATATATATATATATATATCTTTAAAAGGTGGTATGCATTATATATATATATATTATATATATATATATATATATATATATATATATATCTTTAAAGGTGGTGTGCATATCTTCTATCTATATATATATATATATATATATATATATATATATATATATATCTATATATATATATATATATATATATGTATATATATGTATATTATATGTATATATATATATATGTATATATATATATATATATATATATATGTCTATATAGTATAAATAAATATCTCTATATATCTATATATCATATACCTATATGCTCTATACTCTATATATATTATGTTGTGTGGTTGTGTATATATATATATTATATCCTGAATCTATAGTAATATCTATATATATATGTATATATCTATATCTTACTATATATATTATATATATCTTCTATATCTATATATCCTATCTATATATCATACATCTATATATTTATTATCATATATATATATCTATATATATTTATATCTCTCATAATATCTATATTATTTCTATATATATATATATTATCTATATCTATCTAGGGAGTGTGTATATAGATATATGTATAGATATATCGTAATTAGATAATTACATATGCCATCTATATGATATTTATAGGCAAGCTAGAGGTTAATTATATATATTACATCCAATATATACCATATTACCATACTATAGATCATATATATATATATATATGTGTGTGTGTGTATTATATATACATAATATAGATATATTAGAGTATATTATATATTATTTTATGTATTATATTGATATAAGTATATTATTTAATATTATTATTTAAATATATATATATATAATATACTAAATATATATATAGAAATATATATATATCATATATATATATATATTTATAAGTATATTATTTATATATATATAAAATATACACTATAGTATTTATAATATATTATCTATATAGAGAGAAATATTTATAGATTATTTTAGGTATATATATATTATATTTAATATAGTATATGTATATGTATATATACTATATATATATATAAGATATTATTGTGTGCTTTTGGTGTGTGGTGTTATATATAATATAGCTTGATGATAAATAATAGTGCCAAGGCCAGGAGGAACATTCTTTATTTTACGAGCTTTCGAGGTTTAAAACCTCATCATCAGACTGAAAAAATGACAAGGATGAGAAATCACTAAAAATTACATTAAAATGAATTGTCGTACTAATAGCTCCAGTAAAAACATAAAATAAAACAAATATCCCATTCAAGCTAAAAGTTATGAAAAAACTAAAACAAACGCCACACTTACAAAAATAAAAATAAGACGAAAGGTAACAAACTACCACTCAAAAATAAAATGGCTAACCACCGACTTTGTGTACCTACTATGAAACTATACGATAGCTAGTTGAATACCGGAATAGTTGTTTAATTCTGGTTTCATCCTCTTAATAAACAACGACTCTGAAATTAAAAGGTACAGTGTATTTGAGCAAAAAGACAGTATATACTCTAAAATTATGGATTTTAAGAGTACTGTCTTTTTGCTCAAATAGACTGGACCTTTTAATTTCAGAGTCGCTGTTTATTAAGAGGATGAAACTGGAATTGAACAACAGCTCGTCCGGTATTCAGCTAGTTATCGTATAGTTTCATAGTAGGTACACAAAGTCGGTCGTTAGCCATTTTATTTTTGAGTGTGGTAGTTTGTTTACCTTTCATCTTATTTTAATTTTGTATGTGTTGCGTTTGTTTTAGTTTTTTCGTAATTTTTAGTTTGTATGTGATGTTCGTTTTATTTCATGTTTTTACCGAAGCTTTTAGTAAGACAATTCATTTACGTAAATGTAATTTTTAGTGATTTCTCATCCTTGTCATTTTTTTAGTCTGATGATGAGGTTTTAAACCTCGAAAGTCGTAAAATAAAGAATGTTCTTCCTGGCCTTGGCATTATTATTTATCATCAAGCTAAGATTTCCAAGTAGCCGCCCAATTACTGAGACTATATATATATATATATATATATATATATATATATATATATATATATATATATATACACATATATGTGTGTGTGTATGTGTGTGTGTGTCTATATATATATATATATATGTATGTATACTCACATTCAGTTGTATTCTCAATCAATATATATATATATATATATATATATATATATATATATATATATATATATATATATATATATATATATATCTCACAGCAAAACTCTCCACATACGTATTGAGCAGCTTGCTTTTGATGAAATGTATCGATGTTATGAATGATTTTCCAAGGGTATTTTATTCACGTCAGTCTTTCAGTAAATCCTGTTATATGTTCGGTAGCTGCCTCTTTTTAGGAATCTTCTATTGAAAGTTTAAAGTGAGTGAAAGCGGTTACAATATTCAAAACATTAACAACTGATAAAGGTTCCTAGCTTTCTTAAAATATTGGTTTATTGAATGCTCCCACTATATGCCCTATTAGTAATTAAATGCCCATCATGTGGTCTTGTAATTCAAGGAAACTTCTATACCACTGATTTTAGCATTTCCAAATGTTTAATCCAAATTGCCCATTAAAAAAATTCTCCATAATTACGTTAATAATTTTAAGTTAACTCTCAGAGTGGAATACACAAGCTGCCATTTGTGTTTAAGTAAGGATTTCTGTATTTTTCTGCCTCCATTTTTAAAAATAGGTTTCTTCCTCTTAAGGAGTCTCACAAATGTACAGAGCTCACATAGCCTTTTTAGGTCACTGAGATGATTAATGGTAAAAAGAAACGTATCTTCAAAGACCGTAAACCTCTCCCGAAAGGCATATGACTCGCGTTCAAAGGATACAGGTAATGGTCCCTATTCAGTTACTATTTGAATACTTTCTCGTTTTGAAAGAAAAAGACTGACTTTTTAAAATTAGGAAAGCTAGACTGACCTTTGATGAAACGATGTTATTTTTTCTTTATGTAAATTGGGTTCAAGTTATGTACAGGTTATCTATATGTTTATGAATGCAAACATTAATTAGTATAGTGACGACAGTTCAATTATAATACGTGTGTGTCTGTGTGTGTGTGTATAACTGAATCAAGAAAGTTTGGAACGTGATAAATGCATAAATAAAGGTATTAGTGTTTCACTTTGCTTCGTGGCTTATACCTTTTATGTATGTATGTATTAATATTATATGATATATATAGATATATAAATATATATATATATATCATATATATATATATGATATATATATATATATATATATATGATATATATATATATATAATATATATATATATAAAATATTATTTAGATATATATATATCATATTTTGTTATTACGATCACAAGTAACACGTGAAGATTGTATATCAAGAGACAGCAGGAAAAATGAAAATCAGCAGCACCTAGCGCCTTCGTGTATTCTTGATACACCTCATCAGGGTACAATATATATGTACCCTGATGAGGTGTATCAAGAATACACGAAAGCGCTAGGTACTGCTGATTTTCATTTTTCCTGCTGGCTCTTGATATATATATATATATATATATATATATATATATATATATATATATATATATATATATTTTATATGTATATTAAATCACGAAAAGGTAAAAACATGATGATTATGAAAATAAAGTTGCAGGCATGAAATATCACTTTAATGGTTGATGGACATAGTGAGATAAACTTATCTTTCTCTAACAGACTAAATCCAGAAAGTATCAGTGCACTCTGTAATAGAGCAATTTTCTTCTTTGTTCAGTCATTGGAAGTGTTTGTTGTATGCGATGCTTTGCCCTGAAAGAATGGCTTTCATTACGTTGCCTGCTTGTAGCGTTACAGATTGCTGTTGGCCCTTCAAAAAAATCTTGAAATCGCCGGGAGAGTCGAGGTAAGGTTATATTTGACATGTATCATGGATGGATACAGTAATGTACAATCAACCTTACAAGATATGGTGACTTCCCAAATCTAGCTGAAGAAATACGCAAATTTTCGGAAGATGGTGTCCAGAAGTTTGGTCCGCAAGATTAGGGCAAAAGGCTGTGAGGACATTGGACAGTTGACCTTGATCTAGTTTCTCTAGCAAAAGGGTTGTTGGTGTGAATGCACATGGTTCTGACTGGAAGGCTGTTGCTACAAGGTTCGCAGGCTTGCATAAGGTTGCAGACTGTAAGATGTTTGAGAGGTGGCCGTTTCGGTTCAAGATACCACATGGTATTTATAACAAGACTCATGGCAAAGCGTTGGATATTTCCCTGGAGGGAATAGAGGAATTTTGCCAGGTGTTGCAAGACTTGATGGGAGAAGGTCTTGTTGTAGGACAGATCTATAATGCTGGCAAAACTGGTCTATTCCATAGCGCCTTACCAATACCTTGGCTGATGAGAAGGGTTTCTTAGTAATTGGGTCTGCTTTGTTATGTATAATTGCTAATAGTAGCCATCATTGCAAACCAGTGTTAGTTGGACATGCAAAGGAATCACGTCCCCTGTGTGGGTTGAGTAGGCTCCCAGTGATTTGGTATCGTACAGCAAACTCTTGGTTTACCTCCAAGATCATAGGTGATTTTTTCCTAGTCACTTATGTCAGGATGTTGTTTATCAGACACAGGACCCTAGTATTGCTAGTTCGTTTTTAATGTGAATGTACATGGTGCTGACTGGAAGACTGCTGCCACAAGGTTCGCAGGCTTGCGTAAGGTTGCAGACTTTAAGGTGTTTGAAGGCATTGCTAGTTTGTTATTGGTGTGAATGTACATGGTGCTGACTGGAAGGCTGCTGCTACAAGGTTCGCAGGCTTTCATAAGGTTGCGGACCGCGAGGTATGTGAAAGCTGGCCGTTTCTGTTCAAGATGCTACTTAGTATTCTAACAAGACTCATGGCAAAGCGTTGAATGCTTCCCAGGAAAGAATAGAGGAATTTTGCCAGATGTTGCATTTTTTAGTAATTGGGTCTGCTTTGTTATTGGTAGCCATCATTGCAAACCAGTGTTAGTTAAACATGCAATGGAGTCACTGGAAGTACAGGAAGCAGATGTCGACCTGGATGACAGCCGAGTTGGAGGAAGGGAGAAGGACTAGTAAGCCTTCTCACAAGGTTTTAAAAGTCCAGCCATCGTAAGCACTGAGTGCTCATTAAATCTGGCCATGGTTTCATTTTTTTTTTCAGTCGGACCAAAAGTTTGCAGGTTTTTTTTCTGTTTCAAGTATTTTAGTGTTAAAGGTAACTATAATGTTTAATGTCTTCAGCAAGGAAAAATATGAAAGAAGAAGTAATAACCATGTTTAATGGGTAGTGTACCAACTGTATTGTATGCTGCGTACAAGATAAAAAGGGTTCGCTTTTTTTAAGCATATTTATACAGTATATTTTGTTACAAATATGGGAAAATCAGCTAGCTAATTGCCTATTGCAACAATTTTCAATTTAAAGTGCGATGGTTGTTGTTTTTAAGCTATTTTGTCTTTAGTTTATGTGGTATTGACAAGCTAGGGGAGCAGGGTACAGAGTTACTGTTTTATTACTGTGGTGTTTTATTTGGCTATACTATCTGCATTTTGCCCTTATATATATATATATATATATATATATATATATATATATGTATATATATATATATGTGTGTGTGTGTGTATGTTTGTTTGCATGTGTGTAGTTGTGTACATATGTATTTATGATTTGTATCATTTGAATATCAACGCCATATAGATTATAAAAATGATGTAGTTAAGTCATTTAAGTAGCTATATTAAGAAGAATATTCTAAAAGAAAACAAAGTCCACATTATTCAGTTTCCTCTAATTCTCCATCATTACTGTATTTATACGGCTTAGTTAAACGCAAGATGAAAATAATCCTCCGAGATCGAATGTTAACCCTCTAAGCTCGGTATCAGATAAAATGTCAAAATAACTTGCAAAATTGGGGATGCCATTATTAGGGACTAAATCATGCATGCACAGCACCCATTTATCATTTTATAGACATGACAAAAATTAAATTGCATTGCGATCATTGATGACTCCTAGTTAGTAAGTTTTGATGTTTGTTCATTATTTACTGAAGTCCAATTGAATGTTAGTGAGTAAAATTTTTAAATTCCTTAATGTGTGTATTATTACTATTTAAGTTAATTTCCAATGGAAAATTTTTGTAAACAAATGCTCTAGCACCAGTTCTCTCAAATATACAAATGGCGTCTTTTGAAAACCATTTTTATTACCGAGGTTATTCAAATACCAGTACTATGGGTTAGGTATATAGATGATGTTTTGGTCATTATTATTTACGACGATGTAGATGTAAACCTCTATGGAAAGTGCAATTACAAAGTCCTGTCAGTCAAATTTTGCTTTTTAGATATTGTTATTGGATGTAAAGTTTCATTAAGTTTATATATAAAAAGCCATAAAAGAATTTTTCAGGACAACATATTAATATAGAAGATTTTGTATTCTGTGGAGGATTCCAACGAGCATTACGTGTTACCAGTCCTGAATTCATGGATAACAAACTACAGAAGATTAGAAATATATGTCGGGCCTTATGTTAACCAGCTCACATTTTGGGTAATTGCAACGGTAAAGCTGTGAAGACACTATAATGAAAGTGACAGGAAGCCATAGTTATCTATGAACGCCTGTTATTTGCCTTATTTCATCGGCTTAAAGTAAATTAATATATTACTGAAAACGTTTAACGTAAATGTAGTCTTTTTAGATAATAAACCAATAAAAATCAAATTTATCACATCAGAGTAGCAACATTACTTATAAAATCTTGTGAATGGACTGGGATTCAAAAATAATTTTATTCTAGCCAGACTAATAAGAAATGAATTACCAAAATAAATCAACATAGATATTCAACTAGAACTAGCCAAAAAATCAAATAACATAGGATTGATAAAATTATGTTATGCCCAGAAATATCCTTGATTATGGATTAATATAACGAAGGAAATAGTTTATTTAAAGCCAGTTTTCATATTCTTGACCACAATACGCAAGATGTTCGAAGGATATTTAAAAGAAATTAGAGGATGTCAGTTATCCAGGTTAGTGCCATTTGGCCTACTTTATTTTATCCAGGTACCTAAGTGGTTCATTATCTTCATGGCCAGATATCCTGATATAAATACACATACATTATATATATATATATATATATATATATATATATATATATCTATATATATATATATATATATATATATATATATATATATATATATATATATATATAATATATATATATATATATATATATATATATATATATATATATATATATATATATATATATATATATATATATATATATATATATGTGTGTGTATATATAAAATGTGCATAGCGGTGTGCGCTTTATTGACAGCCTTATGCTTTTCCCACAGCTAGGTTGTTGAATTCATCCTTTTCCTTTCATAAGACAAGGAAAGGAAGCCGCCTCAGTGGCGTGGTTGGTTTGGTGTTTGCTTCTCACCTCGGTGGTCGCGAGTTCGATTCCCGGCCATTCCATTGAGGAGTGAGAGATATGTATTTCTGGTGATAGAAGTTCACTCTCGACGTGGTTCGGAAGTCACGTAAAGCCGTTGGTCCCGTTGCTGAATAACCACTGGTTCCATGCAACGTAAAAACACCATACAAACAAGGAAAGGAGGGGGAGAGTAAATCAGGTTTACTACGTGAGCGAGTTTTGACTCACTCCTTGACGTGATGACTTTCTCCTCCGAGTTATTCTTGGAAAGAAATATTACTCGCACTTTATTTTTGTTAGCTTCTTCCAGTTTTGCTTCTTATTGCTGTTGTCCTTTCCAGTGTTCCCTATGTTAGGTTTTAAACAGAGATCCTTTGATCTGGTTTGTCCCAGATTTTTCCCGATCTTCTTTTTGTGGAACTCATCATCCTTAGATTGATACTCATTGTGTATTTGATTTAACTGTTTATCTGGACTCTTAAATATTTTGTATTATCTGAAATTTTGGGCCACTGAAACACATTTTTGCTTCCTGCGTTCTTGTATGTAGACATATTTGCAATCTGTTGTTATTTTCTAGTAACTCATCCAAATTGCGTATTCTTTGGTAGAATGATCATGATTATTTCAAAATTTTGCCATAATTATATTTGTTGAGGTACACTGTACATATTTAAGAGCTTATTAAGGTCTTCCCCCCTTACACATATTCTATTAAAATAAATTTATTTCAGAATACATCATATATGTCAATATGCCATATACAAATATGATTCCTTCCCAGAAAAGTAAGTTTCTGTATCATTTCACCGGATGTTGTCCAAAACATTAGTTTATTACAATTTATTAAGTGATTGAGGATGAGGGTCAACGGGGTCACGTGATATGCAGTAAGAGAGAGATATATATATATATATATATATATATATATATATATATATATATATATATATATATATATAAGTGGAAAGTCGTATAATGTTCCAGTTTTTCTCTAAAACAGTCGGTGTATCTTGTTGCGGTTACTCGTTTTCCCTTTTTCACAAAATCCAGTGTAGATAATCTTGACTAGCACTTTGTTCTTAGAAGTTTATTATGGAGATTACTATTGCCAAAGTGCAGATTTTTTTTTTTTTAAAGCTGTGGCCGCTGGGACGTTACAATTTAATGCTCTTCTCTAACCCAAGATGAAGACGGATAGATAGAAGGGAAGAAGAGTAGAACTCAACTATAATGGCAGCTTGTGGTAAATATTTGTCTCTGAACGGGAGCAATGTTGCAAGGGTCGGCAAATACAGAATTAGAGAGGAAATTGCAAAGCTTGTCAATCGAAGGAAGAAAGTAGTCAGTGAACCGTGCAGTCGGGGGTTAGCAATTTGCATTGAGTAGATGCATGAAGAAATGGGCTCAACAAGACTGGCTTGAAGGGTAGAGGCTCCGTAACCAATCCTTTTAAATATGAAACTTTCTTGGGAGATTCAACAATATTTATTGATCGGAACGGGGACTGTAAATAATGTAAGTCAAACACATGGTTTCATTGTGTGTCGTCTTTGTCATTGTCTTGTTTATTGATAGGAAAGTAAGTTTATGACATGTTTTTAGAAATAAAAGACAATGAGTAAAAGGGAGCATGAAAAATCCCATGTGAAGAATACGTTTGAACAGGGTTTTCATTTGTTTTCCACATATTTCATTAGACATCCATAATTTTCGTCAGAGAAGCTAAGCTCTCTCTCTCTCTCTCTTCTCTCCTCATCCTAATTCTCTTCTCTCTCTCGTCTCTCTCCTCTCGTCTCTCTCTCTCCCTCTCTCTTCTCGTCTCTCTCTCTCTATCTCTCTCTCTCTCTCTCTCTCTCTCTCTCTCTCTCTCTCTCTCTCTCTCTCTCTCACAGAAATTAAATAAATAAGACTGCAATCAGCTAATACCATTGAACGCTTCGAGAACCAGACCATGAAACAACCGAATTAGTTAATTACATCCGAAATCTCAAAGAATTTTTTGCTTCCCGCGCTTTGAGCGAGTCGCCAAAGGGAGACAAAGTCCGTCATAGATGACCCCCTAAAAATTAACATTAAAAGTCCACTTCATTTACTTTTCATCGACATTTGCCACAAAAGATCTGTAATTCACCGGCATTGCTGATTTGCATCTATTTCATCGTCCAGGTAATCAATTAATTAGTCGTAAATGAATTCGTGTTCCATAGCGAATCATCTCTTGTGAATAGTCTTTATGATGCAAATGCCACTTATTATTCGGGATTTTCTACCTTGTTGGATCTCCTGGTATTCTTTGGGAATGCGGTGAAAAATGATTGAGGTTTAACGCAATAATAGCGGATACTGCACAGTTCCGCAAATTAATTTTGAATAGCTTCATCATCCAACGGAGTTATATACTTTTGTTAAGGTTTATTTTATCTCTTTGTTATGCTAAGTCTATTAGATGTATTGTCCCCGTATCGGACGCGAGTGAAGTATTAGATTTTCAGTTATGGGAATAGATAATTATAATAAATGGACAACAGATCTCCGTGTAACGAAATATTGAAGAATATGGTAATGGAGTAAGATGACTTCGTTCTTATCTCATGTGAACACAATTATCGTTAAATAATTTTTTACATGTAATACATTTTTTGTCCACTAACGTAGTTAATTGTTCATAAGTAACATCAGCATTTCTAGTATGCACATCATATAATAGTTATGCAAAGCTATATTTCTTCAAAGACAAAAACCACAGACTTTGCGAAATCACATTCCTCCGCAGGCGGGTTTTAGGTATCGTCAGTATTCGTGTTAAGTGTATCGTTGCCAGATTGTTGAAGGCAAAAATGTGGCATTAGTGACAGTAGAGATTGGATACAGAGTTTCCTCTAGTCTAGCTTTACTGGCTTGTGTGTGTATATGTATATATATATATATATATATATATATATATATATATACATGTATATATATATATATGTATATATATATATATATATATATATATATATATATATATATATATATATATATATATTTCCAATTTGTGGGCTTTCATGTTTATATTTTAATCTTTAGGTCCTTAAGAGACGATATACGCATTTCCTGGATGACATTTTATGTTCCGCTATTGCTGCTAACTTGCGCTGGGTACGATGCACGAACAGTGGTTGCGGTTACGATTGTTTGAACAGTGTTGAATTCGCAGACCTTTTACGTAGACGCATTACTTGTTTTTACAAGTATTTTAAGTGATTTAGAGGTAATTTATCTCACGTACTGTATACAGGAGTATGTTCTTAGTTATGCATTCTTATGCAAATACCCTGTATTATGCCATTTTATACAGTCGTTTGAGTTAGTCAAAAGCCGAGTATACGCTCGCACACACACACGCACACACACTCACATATAGTAGGTATATGTGTGAGTGTTGGTGTTTTTTGTGCGTATGTATGTGTGTGCTTTTCTTTGTTTATATTCTCAGACCTATGAGCATATTAAATAGCTCTCTCTCTCTCTCTCTCTCTCTCCTCTCACTCTCTCATCCTCTCTCACTCTCCTCCTGTCGCTCTCAGCCGCCCAATCTTCCGCCATCTCTTTTCTCTCTCTCCAATCCAAACTCTCCCTTTCTTCTCTCTCTCCTCTCTCTCCTCCATCTCTCTCTCTCTCCTCGTCTCTCTCTCTCTCTCTCTCTCTCTCTCTCTCTCTCTCTCATGAAATTGAAGAACAGTGGGAAAACATTCATTCTTGGTTGCTATTATCGACCAGCCTTTACTTTGATGAATTTTGTTTGCTTTCCTAGATGGGAAGCGAGTTAACGAATCAAGTAAGTAGATTTTAAGATCTCGGTTTCGTTGCACAGTTGGAAGAAGCTTTTGTCCCCGGAACTTTTCTTCATTATTGTCCAAGGACAATTATCGGATGGTGAGGAAAAACAAGAGAGAGAGAGAGACTTCATTTTCCCGAGAACAAATATAAAAGTTTTCCCCGGCCAGAAATGAAGTCTCGGGGTGATAATCTTCCTCATATCAGGGAAAACATTAAGAAGCGACTCGTGCTCTCTGGTCTTTTATTGTTATATAATTCGCTCTCCGAATCGTTGACTGTACATCATGTAAGATATTTATTTTCGTCACTGGCATCTTTATAATCGCTTTTATTAGTTTCCCCCTCTTCTCCGGCATATCAAGTGAAAGGATAGGGCTTTTGGGCCCATCCCGTTGATGACAGAATGGAAAAAAAAAATATTCCCAAATTAATTCAGAAACATGTCAAAGGAAACCTTTGAAGCGAATTGTGATTGAGAAAGGACGTTCGTTGTACTGTATGTAATTTATACTCTATCATGTGTGTATATATGTGCGTTTGTGTGTGTGTGTGTCAGAGAGAGAGAGAGAGAAGAGAGAGAGAGAGAGAGAGAGAGAGAGAGAGAGAAAGAAAGAAAGAAAAAGTTATATCTCCCCTGCCGGGTTTTAGCGGTTTTTAGAAAAACATTGGAATGAGAGCAGTCAAGACTAGGGACAATTTATATCCGTACCAATATCATTTGTTTTATTGCGCCCCTTTCAACAGAGCGACACTTCAATTCTATCCGTTAAATTTTTCCTTTTAATTTTACTGGACAATAGATTACGTAAAGGGCAAGGCTTTCAGTTGTCGTATATATATTATATATATATATAATATATATATATATATATATATATATATATATATTATATAATTATATACATATATATAATGTGTGTGAACATATAATATATATACGTGCATATATATATATATATATATGGAGGAGTAGATATAGATACATAAAATGTATGTGTTGTGTGTAACATGCATTGTGTCCATATATTGTAACTGTAGCAAACTTTTGTTATGCCTAACTTTCGTCCTTCCTGGGATTATCACTGAAACTATTGGCTCTTATACATCATACTATGCAGAATGAAGTTAATGGCCCTTCTTTCGAGCTTCGAACAGTATGTAATTTTGCTCGAGTCTGATATCACCGTCTTTATGACGGTATGGGTACACAATGCGTGTGTGTGTGTGTGTGTATATATATATATATATATATATATATATATATATATATATATATATATATTATATATACATACAGGGTGTAACACGCTTTTATGCATATATTTTGGGCAGAAAATGTCGTATAAACATGCATTTGGAGGCTCGTTTGTCGGTGAGGGGAAATTTAAAATAACCGTCATCATTAGTGCTGCTTACAGGTGGTGATCAGAGTAGCCTGTGATGTGCGGGGGAGGAGATGGGGTGGGTTGAAGTGAATAAGGCAAGTTGATTGATAGTCTTTTAAATGTAATTCTTTTCCTTGCAAGTAATCTAATTTAAACAAATAGCTAACAGCGGTAATTTATGACTTCACGTATCAAGTATGTAGCAACATTTGTCATGGAATTGAACAGGAATCATGACTAGGTCTTAAAATCTTTGAAAGGGGCCTAATGAATAAGCAAGCCTACCTTTGATGGATGGAAGCGTCAGTTAGGCTTGCTTTTGCTTTTTCTTTTTTATCGTTGAATACCACAGATAGGGAGGGAAATGGATTCAGTGATGCATGCGTTTTTTTCTTCAAAACCTAAATAGTAAATTTTATTGGGAGGTACTTTATTCACATCAGCCTAATCGCCCATCCTCCCCCAATAAGGTACCACCGCTTCCCCCCTCATCCCAAGCTATTTCGATCTCTTGCTATACTCCTTCCTACCTCTCACTACCTCTCACTACCAAGTCCATCGCGAGATAGCAGCACTAATGATAACGGCTATTTTAAAATGAAATTCCCCTCACCGACAAACGAAGCCCAAAAATGCATGTTTATAGAACATTTTCTGCTCGAAATTCCTTTTCTTTTTTCCATTCCCCAAAATATTCCCCATATATATATATATATATATATATATATATCCTATATATATATATATATATATATATATATATATATTATATATATATATATGTGTGTGTGTGTTGTGTGTGGGGGGGGGGGGGGGTGTGTATGCGTTATTCACACATTCATTAACCCCAGAAATACTTCGACCTATGTTTTCTTGCGTTAAAAATGAATATATTCGTTGTCTTAACGAATGCAAAATAGAATATTTTCCAACTTGGATATCAGTTTGTGAAAATCTGGAGAGACTGACATTGCAGGATCCAGCATTTAATCTCATAATCCCTTCTTCAAGGGGCGATGAACACAAAGGCTGTCTCAGAAGGAGCGTTAATGCCATTGCAAACTTATATGAGAGATGCATTTTCATCAGCGTGGCAATTACAAATGCCAGACCTGCAATTGAGATTGCAAACTTTTAATGGAAACGTTTCTTTAAACAGTCATTTAATGGAGAACATTTGCTTAGAATTTAGTAGTTATTCAGGTGAGGGATAATAAGTTATCCAGGAAGTTATATTTCCCTCCGTAATCGGCCATATATTCGAATACCTAAGAAACGGAATAAGTTGTTGTGGCCGTATTCAGTACTATTTACTGTAAGCAGAACTTAAAAACAGGAAAAAGTATAACAGTGCTTGATTCTACAAATAGATACGTATGCCATAATCATTAAAACTGACCTGTCGGTAAGTCCATTCAAACACCTTTTGAAACTTAGGCTATACCCTCCACAAAAATATAGCTGTATTCTAAGAAGGAAATGTTCAAGTCGCATTACATTAAATGGATGCCAACGCTATTCCAAGTCGAGGAGCTCGTTGACGTTGACACAGCGCTCGAGTGTTCTTGCAGTTAATGGCAACAAGTGGTTTGTTGCAGTAGTGGACCGAATTATCAATAATATGACAATGCGCACATGATGGAGGAGTGATGTTAGGGAACGAGGCGCCCTCAGAATTGGCTTGTGCTTGCAGACTCAAATCTTGCAAATGGTTACTTTAACTGACTATTGTTTTTTATAAATATCCGGAACTGTTACAATAGTTGATAATGGGAAGTTAGCTGAATTTAATTTTCAGAAATTGATTTTTGCGGCATATCATGTTAAAGCTTTAATCGAGCCAGCGAATAAAACATTTAATGTGTCCCACTCAGTACCATGGTTTCATGAAGATTGCCAGTTATAATTGGCTTAGATTTTTCTATGTAAACTACTGTTGATTATGATAGAAATAATTGTAAATGTGTTTTATGAAGATAACATTTTTCTTTATTTCAACTTAGTGTTGCTCAGTAAACTAGCCTTCCAAGTCAACATTATTATATTCAAAGTCTTCGTTAACTTAATATGCAGTCATTTTTTGCTGTTTCAAATGATCTTTAATGCATTCCTTCATTTATTCCTTCTTTAGTAATTATCTACGTATTTCTATTTTATTCAAGATGCATTTTTTTTCTGTGCATGTTCATACTCCTCGTAAGTGCCTCTCTAAATATATTTTTATTAGGTATATATGTATGTTACCAAATAGGTGCATCGTTTATCCCATTCTTAAATAAGCAACTATATTTTTTTCTTTTTGTACATTCACAATTCTGAAATTATTTTCGTCTGTTATAAATTTTGGGGAAATTTTTTATGAATAATAGATATTGTCCCTTTAGTAGTGGCAAGAAAGGTTTCACCAATTTCGATTCTCGTTAATATTCCCAAGATGAAATAGTAGTCTCCAAGCTAGTTACTAATTAAGGAATTTTTTCCACGTGAGCCTTTATCCCTAAGAGACACCAGGACTGAGAATGATGACGTTGTGCCCAGAGGGAAATTGTTTTTCAGATTCAACCCGTTTTCTTCACAATCTGGGAAATTCAATCTTTTTCTGTGTATTTTTCTGAGATGTTCTCTAATATTTAATACTGGAGTTTAGTGTCTTCCTTTGGATATTTTAACTGAATCATGGACATTTATAATAATGTATGGTTAATGTTTAATTAATGAAATGTCGTATCTGTCTTCATTTCTATTTGTCCTTCCCGTTGGCGTTTCTAGACTTATTAATCAGAATTGGAAGTCTGCTCCTCCTTTCCACTTCGTTTGAGATTCGTTCTCCCTCTCTTCACATATGGGCATTTTTAACCGTCAGACCTAAGTGGGACATCTCTTTGAAGATGCTAGCTTGTGGATTAGGGATATTACTTGTGATTAGTTTTAATTGAATACGTTATTCCACGAGGTTCTCCCTTTCTTTGCCTAACCATTAATGGGTCTTATGCTCCCATCCTTTGGTAGGGTTTATCCTTAATTGGATTAGTACAGGATAATTGAACCGATGGACAGTGTTCTTGTTGCCATAACGTTGGTCTTTCTGGCTATTAAATTATTTTAAATTAAAAGGGTGTTTAATCAAAACAAATCTAAAATATTATTGTAAGAACCACAGTTATAAGGTCACATTTCAAATATTTATAGCATAACTGCTTCCTTATCTTAGTCTTTAATTAATGTCCTATGAATTGAATGTGTAGACTGCTTGCATTAATACTCTGAGCAAAATGCAAACTAATACTCTGAGGGAAATGCAGTTGTTTGCATGTACAATTTACTCATATATATATATATATATATATATATATATATATATATATATATATATATGTGTGTGTGTGGTGTGTGTGTGTGTGTGTGTATATATATATATATATATATATATTATATATATATATATATATATATATATATATATATATATATATATTAATTGCTTACTATTTTTTCTTTTAAGTTTTAAGGTGAACTTTTTCGACTTAATTTTACACTAATTTTTAAGAATTTTAGTTTTATTGAAGGATCGATTTTGTATCATAACGATGCAAATGATGATTATAATATATCACCGTTGTTTACAGTCCCTTACTGTTTGAATTGCTTGTTAAATTTATTTTTTAATTGGGACTCTACCTTGTCACAAATAATTGGATAGATATAGGTTGTCTATGATATGGAGTTATATCAGATAAGTTATGTTGAACCATGCGGTATTGGAACTGAATATGCGGTTGTGTATTAGGTATTTCATGGCCACAACTAAACTAATCGGATTGATTCCACGTGGATTAATGATGATAATGATGGTAACCGTTCATAGTTGCCTAAGGGTGAGTGACCAGAATGATTGAGAAGCATAATTAGGTTTGACGAATTCAGGGTGTGCCGCTTTAAATACTATTGTGTTAGGCATAAAAGAGCTTGATTAAAGGACACTATGGAGCCCATTTAGATTTAAATTAGGGCCGACAGCTCCAAGGGAGATTGTTGCGAGCTACTTAATTGCTGTGTTTAGTTGAAAATGATGTGGGCATGACGTTCAATTTAATTATATGGGCTTATATGTGCATCCGTTTCAATTCATAGAGATTCCAGTGGTTTATTTAATTGCCACCTGGATCGTTTTTTAATGTAAATGTCCTAATGTTCTCTTTAAATAATATCTGTGTGTTAGCGAAAAGGAATAGATGGCTGAGTATGTGATAATTTCAATATTGGGAAACCTTTATTAAGCACTCTCTCTCTCTCTCTCTCTCTCTCTCTCTCTCTCTCTCTCTCTCTCTCTCTCTCTCGCTCGCTCACTCTCTCTCTATCATCTCTCTTCTCTCCTCTCATCACCCTCTCGTCTCTCTCTCTCTCTCTCTCTCTCTCTCACACCATCAAGTCTACACTGTGTCTAGAAATTTAGAAACCTACCTTTCGCTATTTATATTTTCGTTTTTTATATATATTCCATTTTCTACTTCTGGAATGCATTCCTCTTAGGATGGAATGGGAAATATTGAATAAGGTCAGACTTCTTTCACGTTAAATGTCATTCTAGAGTTATATTTTTTTTGAGAAAAAATATTAAACGCATCACACTTATGATTAAATCTTTTTTTATGCCATATTCTTTAGAAACCTGTTTTTATGGGAAACGGTTGTTTGTAAAGTTTTTTGATGCCTAATTATTTATTATTATATTATATATATATATATATATATAATATATAGATATAGATATATATTATATATATATATATATATATACATATATCTATATATATATATATCTATCTCTATATATATATACTATATCTATATATATATATATATATATATATATATATATATATATATATATATATATTATGAATCGCATGACAGTCGCGATCTTGTTGGGTCCAGGGATTAAGGTTTCAATTGATTGACTAAATCAGTGACTTGGTTCAGTTAGGATATCTTTGCAACAGGATAACAGTCAGTGACTACGTAGGACCAACGAAAAAGAGTGACAGCGAACAGAAGGGTAATGGAAATCTCTACATGAAAAACAAAAGTCCCACTGGTTTTTCTTTCACTACAATCTTTTCTCGTTTCTTCCTATATCCCTCTCATTATTCCTTTAAATTATATAGTTAGTATACAGATTCTTTCACATAGAGATTTCCACTATGGGATATGAGGGATTGTGATAGTAATGATAGTGGCGTCTAATTTTTCTTTTCTCCCCATAAGACTGCATCAGTTGAGGGATTGTGATCTCAATGATGACGTTACCTACTGGTCACGTGACCAGGACGTGACTACACGAAGATGAGAGATAATATTCTTAACCTTTTGCATATTTTCATATTGATAGCCCTACCTATAATTTTTTTGGTAGCATTATCATCCATGACATTTAAGCTATGATACTGTATGAAACACAAAACGATAAATGATGAATGCACAGCGATGTCATGTAAGGAATGAAAGAACATATTTTATCTTAAAATTTCATGTTTATTTCACTATAACATATTTTACCATTAATTTTACGGAAGTACATAATTCTGTTGTCGTTAAGTAATATAATTTATATAATTTTATTTTTTTTATGAAAGATAATTTCATTGTTGCTACTCATTGTTGACCTATATTACACCAGGTGGTTTAGTGTTGCCCTACCACTCTTAATGGTTGCGTCACACACTATTCTCCCCACCTGATGATATCAGTGGATGCATTCTACTTTTGCATTTACTTGTTTACATTTTTTCAGCGTTGAGGAGTAAAAACAATAAAATACAAATGTTCAAATTTTATGGTTGCTTAGGAAGCCATATTAATGTTGTGACAAATTTTTTCGATTTTTTAATTTTTTTGTTAACATTTGAACTGAGATTTAATGATGACTTTTTTTGCCAAATACATTGGCGATGAGTGAACAAAAGTTTTGAAAATGTTTTGTAACTGTTTTATCCAATATTTGGCTACACGCGATATTTCCTTATAGTTTTGAAATATATGCCATATTTCACTCTTATTGTATCCAGTAATCGGGTTTTCACATTGAAGTAACAAATTTGGAGTGTGTTAGGTTGCCAGTTAGTGAATTCTGAACAAAGTCCTATGCCGTCATGTAGCATCAATTGTGAGCATAGCTGTACAAATCATAATGGTCTGACGAAAGAGAAATTGCCTATCAAATATTATAACATTTATTGTAATTTACGAAAATTTCAATCGAACCTTTTGTTAATCATATTTTCTTTGGTGCATCAATATTTTTACATGCCATTAAATTTGACGAACTTGAAACATTTCCCCTCGAGCTATCTGAGGAAATCGTGGTCGTATATTATATAGGGAAACGTCTGTGTTATTATTGAAGTCCGATATGCTGTTCTTTTCATTTTCCCTTTAGGTATCGACTGGGAATCTTTCCCAAACTAGTAATCAAAATTAAAACTCTTCTCCCTCCCCTCCTCCCTAGTAGAGTTCCGCTCTTCCACTCTTTTATTTATATGTCGGTATCTTTGACCACCAGACCTGAGGGAGGAAGGTCTTCGAATACGTTAAGTTGACGTTTGGGATATTATTTAGGATACTGTAATCATTTAGTAGGTATTTTCGTTTTTTCCCCAAAAAAAGTTTTGTGGGCCTCATGTTCCTATCGTTCATACGTTCGATGAACAAATGGATGAATAACTCATAGGCTTCACTGTATTACTGTATTGATGACTAAAGCATTGTCACCCCAAATTTGGTATTATTGATCAGAGTGTTGTTATCGGTATCCATTAAAATATTGCTGAACCAAAACAGAGTTAAATTGCTGCTATATCAAATGCATACCGAGTTGGATTCTAAATTTAAAGAATATAACAATATCCATTTTGTACAGTTTTTGCTTCATAGCAAGTGAATGTATTGTTTGGAGTTTTACTTGGTTGATGGTGCAGGACTGAGGTTTTGTTGAGCACTTGGTATGTAATTTATGCCGGTAGTTTATTTGTAATAAAAAAAATGTATTGCATCATTTCTTGTTCCTTATAGTTTTTCGGCGGTTTCCGCTAAATATCTTCGATTCATGGAAAACCAAGCCGCTGATATATTTATTTACCTCAGAACTACTACTTGTACAATACGATGCTATAATGTTCACTTACTGGGTTGTGGTACACTCGTATTATTGTGTATTGGGTTATTTATTTGTATTTAAGCGTATATATTTTATTTTCAAGTAGCACACACATATGCATATATTGTTTTCAAGCATCGTATACCTATTATGATATATATAATGTAAAGTAATTGTGCAGTGCAATTCTATGAATTTCCAATATAAAACGAAAGACCAAGGCAGAAATCTCCAGAAGTTGGTAATGAATATTTTATTTGAAGAAACGGTTTTTTTCCCAAGTCTGGATTTATGGGGCAAATACTATAGCTTATTAAAGTTCAGAAGCGAATTGCAAGTATATCTTATCTAAATTCTCCAGTTTGATTAAAACTGTTTCTTAGTTGTGATATTTTTTTAAAACCATATCCTCATGTAACTAGTTCATTTTACTTTCATTCGTCGATTTCAGTCTGACTTTTGTCTTTCAACTGTCGCTGACTTTTTTTATACAGATAACTGTCATTGTTACACAAATTTATCCTAAGCATGGACATGTGATTATGAGTAGGCAAGTAATTCAAATGATTACTCTCATCGCAGTGTTGCTGACGAAAAAAGATTTTTTTTGTTTTGTTTTGGAATGACCTGCTGAGTTAGTTATGAAAAAAGTCACTGTTGGCTTTTTATGCTGCAATTTTTACCCCCATTATACACCGATCGTAATTTTTATTGAATGCTATCACATTGTAATTAGCATACTACGGCAGCTCATAGTTATACCAATTTTACCTAGTGCTTTCACTCGGCAAAAGATTTCAGGATAGAACAGAGGTATCTCCGATTTTTTGCAGTCACTGAACTGTTAGATAGCACCGTTTCTCTCTACTAATAACTTGACGCCATCACAAATGATTAGAACACAATTCAAAACAAAAAGATAAAATCAGTGTTTAAGTAAAGATCATCCATTATTTGGAGATGTACTATGTGGTTGGAAATTTTGATGAAACATGCGACAATTAGGGTGAAATGTGCTGTTTATGAATACTAGGAATTTCATGTAAACGACGCAACTGATGGCATTGATATGAACAATGAATCAACAGTAATGATGATGACGTTAATTGCTTTCATTCTTGCGTGGTAACTGAGCGACAAAAATAATCCTTATAAGGATAATTAGATTTTATTAACTCCGGTTGTCCGCTTTAGATGCTATTATGCTAGACATGAATTAGTAGTGATAGCTTCGTGGGTGATTGCAGAGTTCTGCTTAATTTCTGTTTTGTTGAAAATTTAGTAGGTATGAAGCTTTGTTTTTACTTTATTTTATAAGCAGCATTTCGATTTCAATTTCAGAGTTTTGGCTCTTTTACAAAAAATTAACTTCTTAAAAAAATAAAATAAAATAATTTCGCAATCATGCTCTTAAGGGGTTGCTTTGCCAGTCTTCATAAGTCAGTCGAGCAATGTACGGACTTAATTATGAATGAAGTTAGTTAGGAAAATTCTTGGTAATGTACAATTTCATTATTTATATTTATTTAAACGTTATTATTGTGTAGAAAGGAACAAACATATTTGATAGGAGAAAATAATTGATGAAATTGTCAAAATGAAGAGGATATTCTATAAGTAAACTAGCTACATAAATAAAGTAAAAAGATTAAAGATTTGGATCATGAGAGCCTGTTTATTTGTAAGAGTTTGACAGATTGATATTATTATTTTTAATACGTTTTTAATGTGATGGAGTGAAAGTTATTCCATATCAGATTTTTTGGAGATCTGGTTGTAGCAGGACTTGACGTCCAGATGCAGGTAAGAGATACAAGTAACTTATAATCGCGTCGCATGAATTCTTGAAGATAAAGTAAAGCATAACGTAGGAGGATTATCACTCCTCTCTCAACCATTTCTGTTATTCTGTTTGATGAAAGTAAATCTCTGTCACCTGTCTTTTCACGGTCTTGTGTTTTCAGATTACTTGGGAATGTCGGAGAGGTTACAGTTCGAACAGTTAAAGTAGCTCCTAAAAGACTGAGCAGTTCTGTTGATGTTTCGAACGTTCTTTTCTTCACCCGAGATATAACGGCTTCATGTGTTACACCTCCTGTCTGAGACATTTTTATCATATTTGGGGAACGTCATCTGTTTTGTCTTTTGATCAGTGGTCATGTCATTTCGTGAGTTATCATTGCATTTGTTATGTTATCAATAGAGTCTGTAGTACTTTACGGCGGCCTCTCAACAGCCACCATTCTACAAGTTCCCGTAATTGGATTTTGGAAACAAGATTGTTGTATTGTTTAATTTGGTGACGTGTCTTTACTTCCTCTTCTGGGTTTTTGGATGATGATTTCCCTGCTTTCATTTTCCATCGTTGCAACCTTCCTTCCTTGAAGAGGCGAGACCATCACTTCCTTCCCCTCTTTTCCCTACTCCCCTTCTTTTCCCATGAGGCATGGGCATCGTCGTCGACCGCCATCAAAGTGATTTTTGAAAAGAGCACTAACTTTTTTTTCTACAGATATGTATATCCACCACATGTTCAATGGCAGTATTGGAGATGCCTCAGCCCCTCATTTCAACTGCTTTTATGGTATTGGCCATCCCTTTGAATCGAGTCTTGTGAACCATTTCATAAATATAGGGATGTAGTCTCTGTCAGACCCGAAAACTCGGGCAAAGAAGGGCCGAAACATGAACGAGTCGAAACATTTCCTTATAAATGACGTTCTAATTGTTAATCCTTAGGATTAAAACATATTTTAGGGATATTTCATGGATCATCCTTTTGCAAATATATGAGTTGGAGAAAGGTCACGTGCCGACATTACAGCTTCAATTGAGGAATTGTTAGATCAATTAAGGAACGCTCTACCAGATCCCAATTTCGAAAGAATGCATCGCCCACTATTCGTCCCATTTTTCGTATTCCGGTTGACCATTCACCATTTCGCCGAAACTAATGATCGCTTTTTTTTTTTTTAGTTCATTTAATTTCATTGGGAGCGATAGACTGGCATTCCATTCTGCAAAATTAATTACACGCTGAGTGAAGGGGAATAATGAGAATGTTTGGCATAGCGTGTGTGTTCGTTTGCCTCTTCCACACCATCGATATTTTCTGTTTTGCTGCCAAATGTGGAAATAGTGACAAAAGACTTTTGATGAATTTCTCTCTCTCTCTCTCTCTCTCTCTCTCTCCTCTCTCTCTCTCTCTCTCTCGAGTGATTTTCCTAACAATGGTATCCATGTCAAACTTGACTATTTAATTTTTAATAGGACATCTGATAGGCAGTTGAGAGCTGAGAATGCCTTTACCATTTGCTGTCATGTATACATTTGTTCCTCTTGTGTTATGGGATTCCTTACGGTGATTATTTACTAATAGGTCATAGTTTCGATTTGCATATGTCCACGGTATTTTGTGAAGAAAGTTTCATTCACGTCAAGGATGTTTTTGACGCGGTTTTACTATTAAAGATGCGTGTTGTTGTGCGCATGTGGATTTCTTATCATTCCAGTGATGCTTGCGCCTAGCATTTTCCTTCTCCGGTCTTACTGTGACTCGGTGCCACTTACATCACGCTCCTTAGGCCTGTTGATAGCTTCCTTGCACTGAAGTTGTGATGAAGATACTAGCACTATACTTATATAGTTAGTTGCAGTTACGGAAGGCTGATGTGCCAACGTCTTTGTGATTTCAGTCTCAATATATGTATGCGTTTATACATACCAGTATGGATCTCAATCACTTCTGTTAGGTACTTGGTAACATACCTACCATTCTTAGCTCTCACTCTATATTACCTCATATATGTGAATATGTATGAATATATACAAGTATACATAAACCCTGTTTATCGTGTAGATCAGGAGAATTTTGGAGCTGCCCAGTATATATTCCCTCCCTCAGTCAATTTTATCTACTAATTTGCCTGTCTATATTTTTGGTACCCACTTCTTACAATAAAATTCATAGTAATCTTTCTTGCATTATCATAGTAATTAATAGATTTGTATCACAGTGGTAGTGTAGTTCGCGTTTTCATCATTAGCGAGGTTCCTGTGCCTTCATCCCTGATCGACATAGTTTGAGGATATACTTTCATTTCAGTTCCTTGCATTTTTTAACCTATTGTTTATTGTTTTCTCCGTCTGTCTGTCTGTTATTCAATCACGGCTAAACGGCTTGATGGGTTTAAACCAAACAAAAACTATTGGATAGAGCTTTGATCGAGGATGGTTTATAGCCTTCTATGGCTATATCCAGATCATTGGTGTCCTAGTTATAATATTTATCTATAAATTCATAAATACTACCTCAAATAAAAGTTAAATCAGGATATCTGACGTATACTTTTGCCCACATATTTGAGTATCTTCTGGAGATGATAAATTCCTAACATCACAAAGCAGGTTCAACTGTGGCGTTCGAAATGTTTAATTCGAGCACTCATTTCTCTTTCAACTGTCATACGAGAAAAACAGTGAAATGTAAGTTCATTTTTGTTTTATAACGCATGTACATTGTGAGTTATTGATTTAATAAAGCATTTAATAGCCGCTGCTGACACGTGTTCTATGCAGTTAATTCCCTATCATCGATGGGTAGCTTTGCTGGTATTCTTAA
Organism: Macrobrachium nipponense; assembly: GCF_015104395.2. Classification (NCBI taxonomy): domain Eukaryota; kingdom Metazoa; phylum Arthropoda; class Malacostraca; order Decapoda; family Palaemonidae; genus Macrobrachium; species Macrobrachium nipponense. Next base: position 51,868,730 of record NC_087212.1, read on the forward strand.
TTTCACGTAGACCCAGTTCCAGTACTTCCCAATCTTAAGTTTTCAGTTTTTATTTATTTATTATCAAGATATTAGGTAACTGTCTTTTGCAAAATCATTCATAGTTATTTTTGTTTATGTAGAGCATTTTATAACTTCTTAACCTTACTACATTGGTTCCTCAGATTTTCGTATTCATATTGTTACATTATATTAAGACTTCATTTTTTTTTATTGTAGCATACTTAATTTTTTTTCTTTGGATTTTTCTTGATAAGTTTTGCTATAGCTAAGAAGTTTCCACCTCATTGTTTTTCCTCAATATCTAATTCAGGAGTTTGTCTTTGTAAAACGCGAATTGGTCTTAAAATGTCTACTGGAATATATTAAGATTTCTTCTTCTGGATTGATTTGAACTAGCTCACCCAAATATCTTGTGAAAGTTGATGTTACGGTGCTTATTTCCGTGACCTAAATCTCCTCGTGTTAGGTATTTTCGTTTTTGCCATAACTCAGCAACTTGCTCAGCTCTTTTAATCACATTCCAAGTACGACTAAAGCATTTTTACTGTCGTTAACCAGAGCTTCTCCTATGAGGTTCTTTTGAATACCCTGGAGATAGATGAACTGCTAAATCCGAAAAAAAAGCGACTCGCAAAAGTGTGGCTCACAATAGGGTTGTGTTTACGTGTATGGACAGTAGAAAAGTGATGAAATAAATATTGATCTGGTAGTAAGTGTGATTTAGTTTCCTCAGGTTGGGTAATCGTCGGAACCTTTTATTTGTTTCATTTCCATAATTCGTTACTGGCGCCGTGCAGTTCTTTTCAAGTGTCAACCCTTATAACATCACCCTTGCCCGTTGAGAGAGCTATTCGTTAATTAGACATCATTGGCCGTTGATTAAAGGCATATTGCTTTTCGTTGATTTGATTGGTTCATTTGAGTTAATTGGTAACTTCATAACAGAAGTAAATGGATTGCAAGGGATGAGGAGTAATGGCTTCTGCAAGCTGTTTAACAATTATGATTTCTCGAATGATTGAAGTGCAAAACAGAGTTATGAAAACTCAGATAGGCAAGAAAGGGAGTCCCCAAAGCCAGTATGAAGTCCTCTTTATATACGAGATAATCAAGTTTATTTACCTTGAATACTTTGTGCTCGAGTATCGTTCTCTTTTAACTGTCTGTTTGCATTTCTTTCTGTTCTTATTTGAAAGCTACTCATTATTGAATAGTTGCACCTAATTTCACACTTAGGCCTCCATGGATGATCGTATTAATATTATTGTAAAATACTTTTACGTTAGCTTTTGAAGATATAATTCCTGGTTAAGAATATTTTCTTATGGTAAAAATTCAGATTGCCTTTTAATTAATTTTTCAACAGACATCACACAATGGGAAACGATTGATGACTCAAATGTTTTCCGTGCAACAGGTGGCAAGAAACGTTTCATCAATTTCTGGTCTCATTAACATTGCCGAAATGAAATTGGAAGAGCAATTTCAAAGCCAATGAATAATTGAGGATTTTTCCATATAAACCTTCTCCCGTAAAAGACATGAGGAACGAGAATTATAATGATCTGCTTAATGGGGAATTGCTTTTCGTATTTCATTTCTGTACTTTAATGCAACAGGGAAGGTTGAGAATTTGTTTATATATGATTAGTTTGGTTTCTCTGCCATTAATGTATTTGTGTACATTATCCTAGGTTTAATATTTGTTAAGGCCAAATAACTATAGACAAATCATGTTGCTAGTTACAAGAACTACTTCTAGATTAGTGAAATTCGGCATCCGCGTTTTATTTTTCATTGTCCCTGCAATGGAAATCTCCTTGACCCTGTAATCTAAGGTCAAGCTCTGATTTCTTCTTTCAAATTTGTGGAATATTAAACGACTTGCACGAACTTGAGGAAACTGGCTATGGAAAGATCTAGATCTCAATAGAAAGGTCTAGGTCGTACTTTGAGTTTTATTAGGATTTAACTTCATCCCCAGAATTTTGCTCCATACACTTTTTAAATAAACAATTTGTATAAGCTTCAGCAACCGTGGGTCAGAATTCCGGAGATCGAAGCAGAGTGTAGTATCATTTATATAGTCAATAAGATTTTCTCCTGGGCAAACCTCATTCTTACTTGGCATATGAAATAATGAGCTATGAACAGTGCTGTGGGGTACACTACAGAGACTACACGTGTGCACACTAAGTACTCAAATGTGGGTGTTGGTTCACCAGATGTATGTTAATTCAGCGGTCAAAATGAAGTGATTTTTTTTTTTTTTTTCCTCACTGAAAATCGTCCATCCCCATTTGGTAATGAAATAAAGAAACCGCTCACAAGACGATACGAAATTGGGCTGGTAAGAGGAGGTCTTAAGTGGTTACCGTCCAGCAACGCTTTTGGCATGAGACTGATATTCCGATGCCCTATTTATCAGGGGAAGCAGATGTTATGCTACGCAGTTCGTCTTG
>NC_087212.1:51871694-51892418 GCF_015104395.2 Macrobrachium nipponense
CACAACGTATATCTACTAAATACATCATAAAGGAATACTTGAACGTCTTTATTTCGGAAAACGTTTCTTAGTGTTACTTTACACGAGTCTTCAGTACACACATTCACAGATTATATATATATATATATATATATATATATATATATATATATATATATATATATATTATATAATATATATATATATATAATTTATGAATGTGTGTATTGAAAACTCGTGTAAAGTAACACTAAGTAACGTTTTTCGAGTAATGACGTTCAAGTATTCCTTTATGATGTATTTAGTAGATATACGTTGTGTATGGTATTAAGCTGTTTGTATTTTTTATGTTCGTGTTATAAAGCAGAAGTATTTCCCGAATAAAGCGCACTTCATGGTCTTTTGTCTGATTGAAACCAGAAATTTATAACTGCAATGAAAACACGTCCTTTGTAACTAGATATCTTTAGTTTAATTGCCTCTGCAGATGTTTTTTCTCTTCGTTTTGAAGTGGAAGTTGGGAGAATAGTTGTTTTTTTTTATATTTTTTTATCATGGTAGTATATCAGTGAAATGTTGGCATATCTAGGAATGCCAGCTCCCCAGTCAAGTCATATCCTGTACAGCCAGGCATCTAATGCAAGAGGCTGATAGGACCATGTGCCAGAGGGTAGTTTACAAAGTTGAACCATCCTCTGGGAGAGATTTGGGAGATGCTCATCTTTTGCACAAAAGAACGAGAAACCCTGGGCGGTATGCAGCAGTATCATCATCCGTGGATAACTGATAGTATCCTACACCTGCCTAACTATTTTTGAATCGGCGCTCAGTCGTCTAGCTCACTTACACCTGTCTATCCAGCATGAACATGATTAGGTATGTTAACAATTAGAAAGAATGTTATGGAGTGGGGTGAAGGGAAAGACCCCTTGTCCAATGTATCTCTTCAACAATCTAAGCCAACCGTGAACCTTAGGCAAGATACATAATTATTCTGTTGGTGCATGGGAAAGCTATGATCAAGGATTTAGCACTACTATTAACACAGCAAGAGCCAGGGACCTATAGGTGAGGAAGAAATCCAGGTCTAACCCCTTTCTTAAATAAAACCAAAGTTCGAACTTGGTAGGTAATTCTACCTCCAATCTCTATGAACAAGAACAGGAACTATAAGAAAAGTCTTTCCTTCGCTAATGAGGACTAGAAAAGACTTGATAGAACACTCAAGGACACAGGGTTGGAGGAAGAGGTATTAACCCTTCCTTTTAGTTGACCAATGCTTTCAAAGAAGTGACTAGCATGACAAACTGAGATTAACATCGGGCAATTGCAATCTTTTAAGTGAAACAAGCTGAAGCCATTAAGGGAGATCTTGTACACTATTCAACAATTATGAAGACCGAATGTTTCACCCTCTTCCTGAGTTTCTAGAAGAAAATCAACATGAAGGCTATGGAGTAGTGGTGTAGACTGACAGCCACCCAGCCTGGCTCAACTAACTGTCCTAGGCACCACAAACCACACGTGTCAAAAGGAACCGGACACACTCCATTTCATGCTCTGGTTCTTGAGCAGAAGAGGAACCAGCCACGACCAATGCAGGTAAAAGCATAAAATACCAGTCCCAAGATCAAACAGAAGCAACTGATCCACCCTACTCACATCAGCTGCTTCCATGACTGGTTATAGAGATTACCATCACTCTTGATAGGTTATCACTATCTGCATGAAGAATTTCTAGCTATCCTGTGGAAAGTTTTCTTCTGTGAATTCATCCTGCACATCTACCAGTTTAGAAACCAGGACAACAAAGGAAGTGACAAATAAGGACAAAAGTTGCTTGAAAGAGCTCCTGGAAGCAACAACCGGTCAAGAAGCAATAGGGGCAACAACCAAGGTGGTTTCAGAAAGAGAACTGTTGCTGAAGCTGAGGATTTGCCGAAATTCAAGACGCACAGCAGAGGCACTGGCCAGGCACCTTAAGAATAGTAATGGGAAATGAGTACCTTGTGAATCCGAGGAGGTTTATAGTAGGTCCAGAAATTTTCCGTCCAAACAGGATGCCTTGAGGTCCATTGTCCGCGAGTCATTGCGCATTCAGGATGGCCCCCCTTAGATGGCCCCCTTAGACAGAGGCAACATCTTCATGTTCCCAGCGGCTCATGATCAATTTTCAAAATAGGTGGTTCGTTTATTATCACTTAGAATGGTCTCGAGAATTACCGTGTAATATTTTTCCTCTTGTCTTCTAAAATACTTACATTTGGAGGGTAAAGTATAATAATATAACCATTTCCTCTTGCGTAAAACGACTACAAAACAATTTAATGTATAGTACATATATCCTAGTATTTCTGGTGGACAAAGAGGTCATATAGTTCCAACGTTTCAATAACAATAAAATATAGAAGTCAGTAATATGAAAATATTGACAACGCCCAGTATTACATGCAAAAATTTCATAAAGCATTTCATTCAGTTTTTCCATCAAATATGCACTTTTATTTTAGTATTTAATTCCATTTAATTTCATAACACAACCAGTATATTTCATTTGCCTCCGAACCCATAAAAAACAATTTTAGTAAACAAAAACCGGATGATCATTTCTGGTTCGCTTTAAGAATTAAATATTATTTCCTGAACCGTAATGACTGCCTCGGCAACAATAGCCCAGCGGAACGAATCAATTCAATGAAGCGTAATAATTCAACAATTAATGACCATTAGGGAGCTAATTACCTAACTGGTCTTGTTTCACGATTTGTTAAAGGGGAAAGGTGGGGAAGGGGAAGGGGAAGGGGAAGGGGGAGGAGTGGCGGGGCTGAGAGTACATGGGCCGGCGCACATGGTCAACGCATAACTCAGCGAATTACATTTGTGTTGTTGTCGCAACATAAATGAAAAGCGACAATTATGCGACACGCTAAATACAGAGCCCTGGTGTAGAATTTCATTACACAAATGGGGCTATCAACATCAATTTCAGGAGAACGGAAAACAAAAATCCATTTAATATAAACGTGTTTTGACAACTACATGAACATCAATTGCGTTTCCTATCTATATTAATATCTCCGCCGTACATGATTGACATCAGCAAAAAAATTGGCAGAAACCAACAAAAACCAGCTCGAGACATTTATTCATGAATGAAGAAATCTCTTATAGTCTTATGGCACCAAAGCTGACTTGATTCAGCAGCTGCACGAAAAATTACCTCATCAACAGAACTGCCATTCATAATGAGCCTGAATTTTGTTGATCCATGCAAATTTGATGAAAGAGTGTATAAGAATGTGAACAAAATTAAATTCCAGAAAAAAAAAAAAATTATCATAAGGCCTTCTCAGGCTTAGTATAACGAACGACCTTGATGCCACTAAATGAGTTTCAGAGTTTCACAATAAATGGAACACATGACTATACATAAAAATGCTAAAATGGACACAATTAGCGCATACTGACGTACGTATGACCAAGCCAACACATTATATACCTACATACATGCATAATATATATATTTTTTTACGTTTTTTACCCATTTTGCCTCGCCAGTAATGGAAATTAAAGCTAAGCTAAAAGCAGCAACTTTGGGGAAATTTAGGGCAATCAGTAGAGATGCCCGCCATTGGGGGCATAAGCCATTAAACCCTCAGGACATACCCACAGAGTAAAAGGCTAGATCACAGGGTTACATGGGCTGCTGGCTGGGCCTTGGGTAATCTTAACAAGATCTATTCTACCACAACATTGAGCTGGCTGTTTTGCACCTTTTCAGACAAATATCGCACTGTACTTGAACTCTGGTGACCCGCGAACACCCTGATTTTCTCTCAGATCTCACCTAGTCCTCATAGCAGTCAGACGTGACTGCAGCTACCTCGTTCAGCCCCTTTGTTCCTCTTCGCTGGTTGGAGTCAGCATCTTATCTCAAGCTGCATGCACACACAATCTAAGGTACGTCTAGAAGTTGCAAATTCAACCAGCCCCTATCTCTCAAAGACGAAAAACTCTATTTTCCATATTCAAATTTCCATTTCTCTCTATGAACACCTTTGTCCCATTCCTAGCATCACGTGTTTCCCTTGTGGCTTGTTCAAGCTATTAAGTGAGCTATTCAACTAAAGATTAGAGTTCTCCCACCATCGTGCATTGTTGTGAATAAGTTTCGTGATAAATTTCCCTGCATAGTGTCTTAATTCATAATTCTTGTGAGAGAAGTCTTTGTATTACGTAACCTGGAAACCCCTTCCAGATTCCATGCTGTCCTGAAATTCGTGCTTCTGCCTCCTTGCCCAGCGCCCACTTACCGTAGAAGATATTATCATCAATAATCGGCAACCAGCCTTCCATAGATCGTGAAATTCAGCCCATCTCTCATGTTAAGTGACAGCCCGTTAATGAATTGCCATTGTGAATAACAGAATAATTTAACACAGTATTTTAGTCCTCTCCACGGAGCTTATCTACCGTTCAGCTTGTCTTAAGGCTGCACAGGTTTCCTGGCGACCTTAACTAATTAAGCAGTTTTCTAACGCAAGGTAAGTAAAAAGGGCCTCATTCTTACTCCGTAACCTTACGTGTGTGAGTTGTGGTAGCCTTTACAGCAAATTATGAGACTATCAATATTCCCTCATCCAATGCAACCCCACACGTATGTGTGTGTGTATGTATGTATGTGTATATATATATATATATATATATATATATATATATATATATATATATGTATGTATGTATGTATGTATGTATGTATATATATATATATATATATATATATATATATATATATATAATATATATATATATATGTATATGAATATATATATCTATCATATATATATATATACTATATATATATATATACATATATATATATATATATATATATATAATATAAACACATCTATTTGCTTTAAGAATTAAAACTTACGACTAACATCTTCTGACTGTTCTCTACATAAATATATGTGCAACTGAAAATTCACAGCAGCATGCTGTTGTAATGCAAACATTACTTTTTACAAAAAGGCAAAGATAATAAAAAGGAATGATTGGGTCTGAGATGATCCTATCAAATTACACATACACACACACACACACGCACACACACACACATACATATATATATATATATATATATATATATATATATATACACACACAAATGCATGTGCATACACACACAAATACACAGTGTAGCATAAGCTTCCATGACACGCCTTTTGCAGCTTTGATCCCTTGTTGATGGTGGTGCTCTTGAAAATCGGTTCCCACACACCCATTTCACCAAGTCTTCATCGTCAGCAGCTTAATTCTAGGAACATTTTATGATCCAATTAGTCATGGGAAGACTGTTATAATATAACGAATGACCTTTATTTCCTAAAATACCCTTTTTTCTGAATTTTGTTTCGTTTAATCTTGTTGAAGCTAGTCATATTGGCATAAACTTACACAAGGGATAGTGGAAGCTGCATTGGATTCGGAGTTGCTTATGCAAATTTCCTCTCTGTCTTTCCTTCAATTCCCCCTTCAAACTTTCCATCACGAATCTTGAAACTTGCAAATTCATTCACTCCCTTATATATGTTATCGCTTCCAGCTTAAAGGTGGCGTGAAACGGAAGCACACCATCTCCATTACGTCTGTAACCAATTGCAAAACATATATCACAATAAAACATGCAATGTGCAATCAAAATATCAGACGCAAAGTCAGCCTCAAGCAATTTCCTTTCGTCTGTGACGGCGCACAATTTCAAAGCGGTGAAAAAGCCAGTTTGCTTTGGAGGTATTGGTTAAAAAGCCAGTTTGCTTTGGAGATATTGGCTAGTTTCAGGGTGTGTTTACCACATATACACAAACAACCTCAAAAGGAAATGTATACATACATGCATCTGGCCCCGTTACTTTTACTCTGATGAAGTTAAAAAGCGTGCAAGAAACTGCAGCCTTACGATGCGTTTATTCAGATATGCAAATAAAAAGATGAAGTCACCTTTCCTAGGAGGATACTGTCTTAAGTTAAAGGAAGAAACCTACATTTGTAAATCTAATTTGAATTGTAACCTAGATAATGAAAAAAAAGACTGCCTCAATTACATCTAAACCACTTCCGATTATGCCAGAATTTGGAAATAAAATACCGATTGTAACTAGAAGAGTGCACACCTCTACAAAAAAGTGAACAACGAAATATCTTAATATAAATCTTAAAAAGTGGAAAAATAAGCACAATCTCCATCAGCCACCGGTGACAGGTGTAATCACTGGCTTCCATTTAATATACTACCCAGGCGCATAGTATTTACTTCCCGAGAAGTGAGAGTGAAGAAATAAATTCATAGTCGCCATACCAGTAAATCTCAATTCATTGAACTCTATTAAACACTATTCTATAGAACTTTATTATACACTATTCCATATATCTTGGTGATGACAACCATGCACGGCTAAACACAACTTCCGCCAAACTTGGCTGCTCACCGACTATAACTGCGGAGTCTGACGCTATGGACTGCAGTCATAACTCAGACACACACATTCCGTAAATGAAAGTCAGCTTTTCAAGCTGAAGTTCCACTAACAAAAGGAGAAAAAGCAAAAGTAATCATGCAAGACAAAACAAGAGAAAAACCATTCCATTATGCTGTTTCCATGCGACAAAGATAATTAGAAACAGTACAATACCTAATTACTGACGACGGAGCTCAACTTTCCTAAATAAAAAGAAAAACGAGACAGAAATTAAATGAATACATGATCATTCTTCATAACTGAGCTGATTAATAACGAAAAGCAGAAGCGCATTAATATAATTGCATAAACGTCCAACACACTGAAATCGACAAATGAAGAAATGATAAGTATACGTACGTAAAAAAAAACAATTTACATAACTGATGAAAAGGAAAATATTGAAAAATGCAGGAAGGGTGGCTATTCTATTTCTGCTGTATTTCTTTTGCAATATGAAATAAATACAGATAAATGGCGTCTATGTGCCTCTGTTGACCTAAGCAAGGAATTATGTATCTGACAGTCAATCACAGGATGAGTGGCAGCCATGGAGAAGAAAGGCATGGCCCAATCACTCTTTGTCCCAAACATTCGTTTCACATTCTATGTCGATTTCTCTTCATAAACAACGTCATCCTAAAAACCTAACATAACATTGGAAAGATGGCATCTCTCTCTCTCTCTCTCTCTCTCTCTCTCTCTCTATATATATATATATATATATATATATGTGTGTGTGTGTGTGTGTGTGTGTGTGTGTGTGTGTGTGTGTGTGTGTGCTGCGCGCGCATTAGACAGTGTCTCATCCATAGTTTTCAAGGTCTCTGAAATGAATAGTAACGCTCCGCATGCCCTTTAAGTGCAAGTTCAGCTTCCATATGAATGAGGGGTGTGAAAGAGGTGAAATATAAAATGTCAAAAATACTAGGCAATGGAAACAAGGGGTATAAGGGAATGAGTGAGGGAATGTCAGGGAATGAGAGAGAGAGAGAGATAGAGAGAGAGAGAGAGATTGTTAGGGAGGAGGAAGAGGGAATGAGTGTGAGAGTCGTCATTCAGTTTTCCCTTAGTGCTGGGTTGGTTAGCTAGTATATATATGCATAAAGATATATACATACTTATACATATATATATATATATATATATATATATATATATATATATGTGTGTGTGTGTGTGTGTGTGTGTGTATGTGTGTGTGTGTGTATGTGTATGTGTGTGTGTGTGTGTGCTTAGGGAATATCCTACAACATTATATGTATATATATCTTTATGCATATATATACTAGCTAACCAACCCAGCACTAAGGGAAAACTCTGAATGATGACTCTCACACACTTTCCCTCTTCCTCCCCCCTAACAATCTCTCTCTCTCTCTCTCTCTCTCTGACATTCTCACTCATTCCCTTATATCCCTTGTTTGCATTGCCTAGCATTTTTTACATTTTATATTTTACCTCTTTCACACCCCTCATTCATATCGAAGCTGAACTTGGACTTCAAGGCCATGAGGAGAGTTACTATTCATTTCAGAGACCTTGAAAACTATGGATTAGACACTGTCATTTTTGATATTTTATTTTTCACTCCTCTTCATTGCCCCTTCCTGTAAGAGCTGAACTTAGACTTACAGGGTATCGGCAGTGTCACTATTCATCTCAGCGAACTCAAAAGCTATGAATTAGACACTACCATAAATTTTAAATTTTATCTTCACCCCTTCTCACCCACCATTCCTGTAGGGGCTGAACTTGGACTTAAAAGGGCATCAGGAGTGCTACTCATCTTGGAGACCTTGAAAACTATGGATTCGACACAAATATCTGTAATTTTTTTACATTTTTCACCCCTTCTCAACCCCCCTTCCTATCAGGGCTGAACCTAGAGTTTTAAAGCGTGGCCACAGAGAATTAGAAGTATGAAAATGTCTTTGCCATTTTACAATGAAAAAGTAATCCTAAATCATTTTAGCGATATAAATTGGAAATGACATGACTGACAATACAAAAATAAACCCCACTAACACCGGTATTCATGTGACGTTAGACCACACTGAAAAATGCTGTGATGTCCTCCTTGTGAGTTTATTTGGTAGGATATTTATTGTTACAGTGTTAACAAAAGAATGAAGAGTAAATCGTGCTTATCAGTTTTAACAAGGGCTGAACTCGACTAGGAAAATGATCCACATACAGCGAATTATGATTATAACAAGGTCATCAGTAGAGGGACTCTCTATTTACCTAACATTGCAACTATAAATGTAATTTGGTACAATTTTTTCATTATGACTAAACTTACTCGAAACACAGCATTCAAAAATCCCCCAAACCAACGACAACTGGTTTTGAACGCCACAATGAATGCCTTATGTGATGCAGACAGTTTTCAAGACAGCTAATGCGAAAATGGTCACGCTTTAGAAAGATTAAAGATGATTATTTGGGCTTCGACAATTTCTTTTAAATATTTTTTGCAGAAAATAACATTATTCCATTCATTTTAAAAAGTCTACTGCAAATGCTACGAAGAAAAAGATGCTTTCAACTCTAGAAATGGAGAGCTTCGAGAGTTGAGAATATGTGAAAGAAAAAGCAACATATTGCAAACATGGAATTTCTCCCCTAATAATAGATGAAAGGAAATTAAAGCAGTAATTTCGTATTTTCTGGCGCTGACAGGAAAGCGTGTACTGCAAAGCAGAAGCAAATGAGCAAAGCTCAAATGCACAATAATGAAAATAATTCTACCACTGTCAAGTTTTCTTTGACAGGTCAATTTGATGAAACTTTAAATGCAATACAAAACCTACTTTTACTATAATGTTCCTCACAATAAACCCACTTGTATAGTATCTGTATTGAAAATGCATGAAAGCAAGGTTTCAACAATGTAACTACAAGATATACAAGTCACAACTGTATGATATACTCAGAAAAATAATATAAAAAAAAGACTTGTACTAATAGTTTGCAATATTCAACTAAGCGAGCAGGAAGACTGGAAACCTACGAAACAAGATTTTTCAAAAGTTGAGAAAGCGTCGACAGTCAAAAATCAGCGATGCTATCTAAAATACATACATATCTGGTAAGAATTATCAGTAATTGCGCGTGTTTTTAGTGCTTGTGTGTTTGAATTGTGCTATATGAATCATTAATTTCATTATAATTTGAAATCGGAATTAACGAGCTTATTAGCAACGCAAATGAACCAAACACGAAGCTAAATAATAATTTCAATGTGGGTTTCAATACTTATTATTGCCATTATTATTATTACAAGCCAAGCTGCAACCCTGGTTGGAAAAGCAGAGTGCTACAAGCCAATGGACCCCATCACGTTAAACAGCCTAGTGCAGCAAAATAAATTAGGAAGTAAAGGATAAGAGAAATGAGAGAAATATATGAGATATAGCAATGGACAGTAAATAAGATAAAGTACATAAAATAAAATATGAACTAGCTAAGCAACGCAATATTACATAAGCTGGCCATTAGTTGCTAAAACAGTTATAAAGCAAACAATAAATTCAAGCGGATAAATCAATCAACTAAAAATCAATTCATTGCTTAAATATTCGATCTTTCTTTCAACGAAAACTCTGTGATGGTTTGAGTGCTTGACGATACCTGTTCCGACAATGTTTTAGGGAAGGGACTTCAGCCTATTGATGCCACTCAATTGTTAAAAACGTCTGAACTAAAAAAAAAGTATTCAATAAAAGCCATACATACCATCTGGACCAATCAGTTTGGCTTCATTTAACTTGTATTAAACCATCATTTGTGGATATTCAAATGGAATCGTAACCTAATACAAAGCATGGCGAACCAAATACACAAAACCGTGCGATTTCTTTGCGAACTGTTGTATGAGACACAGATTCATCTTAAATGAATAATACTTTATGTCCCTTTTTTAAAAATGCGACACTATTCCGGCTGAATTCAACTGTTCATTATAAAGAAAATTGAATGCAATTTAAATGAGACACGATACGAGCCCGGAACCTTTTTGGTGGCCATATGTCTACGGCATCGACTCTTTCATAATCATTTTCGAAGATCAGATGAATATGTAATCCAAATAACGTTAGGCGAAACGTTTCTTTGTGATGATACAAATCAATTCCATATCGAAAGTCTTTTATGCTTCACACGTTATATCTTTTCCTATGGATAATTGGATGTACGAGCTTTATGACCAGGGTTGGAAAAGGGCCCCAAAAATGTTAGCAAAAAAATCCTTTCTATTGAAGGAATAATAAAATTTTCTACATTCAGGCACTCACTCATGAATTGTGTATACATGTGCGCGCGAGAGGAAGAGATCGGGGAGGTATAATGCATGCCTTAATACTTGTAATATATACATAAATTTTATACAAATGTATTTTAAAAATGCATACAGATAGCTTAAACCAATGGGCTTCTCACGCATATATAATAACGTAATATCCCCTGACGAAAAAGAAGATAAATTAATCATTTATGCACGCCAGGTATGAATAATTTGCCCTCTAGCTATATAAAGATTAAAAAGATTTTATATATATATATAAATATATATATATATATATATATATAGTATATATATATATATATATATATATATATATATATATATATACTCAAATATTCCTCACCCCATCATACAATCATTCCTAACCTTTTAAAACGCTGCACTAAACTGATGGTCAGCCGATGAAAAATACAATAGCTATATAACAAAATAATAGATAATGGTGAGGATTAAATCCCTTAGAAAACGGTTGGGTAAAAAGCTTTCATATATTCCTCGATCAGTCCTATTTTGCTTCTTGGTTTTCTTAGTATCGTTTCTTGTCATAGTATTGTCCCATTTCTGTTATCGTTCCTTTATTGTCTACTCCAGACATCAGATAATCTTTAGCTTCTTAACAGCCAAGCTTCCAGACGTTCTGATCGTAGCAAAACTCCTATTACTACCATTGTGGGCACCAGGGGAGCCTTTCCAAACCGAAATGCCACATCACAAGACAATACACAAGACGATAATGACGAGATCAGACAGGTCGACCCTTTGCCTGTTGCTGATTTGTTGAGTCACATCAATGTGGCCGCCGTTCAGCATTAATTTTAAATTCATTGCGCCTCTGTTGACTTGTTAATTGAATTGTGTACACTGTAGTCAGCCGACTGTGATGGGCTTATCTCCAAGGTGAAAAAGGGCATGGGGCTTGCACCCTTATCTACAAAAAGTCGGTAGATAATTCAGAACCTGGAGGTATTTTTTTCAATTGCGTTCAGCAAATAAACAAAACAATGCTCTAAATCTAAGAGAAGGATTGATTGATTGATTGCATCTATTAGATTTAGCGTCACAACATCTGGGTAATTGACACCGAAATAAATTAAATAGAAAAAATTAAATTTTTAATAAATTTCATTTAAAAATATATATAAATATAATACATATATATATATACATATATATATATATAATATATATAGATATATTAATATTATATAAATTTTGTTCATATATATAAGTTCTTACATAGAAAATCTATGTATAATCTAAATTTAGTTGAGGAGGCCCGCCTCCCCCATAAATTTATTTAACTGCTCTATATTACAATCCCTTCCAAGAATTGTAGTTAGGATAAAATTACCTACTCTGTCACGACCCCAAGACAGGAACCTATGTCTCAAATTCCCGAATCTGGGACATTCAATCAACAAATGTTTCACAGTCAAGGGCAGGGCACAGTTCTCGCAAAACGGAGGATTTTCACGAGACATCAAGAACCCATGTGTAAGTCTTGTTTGTCCAATCCTCAATCTGCACAACATCGTTTCCTGTCTCCTTGGCATATACGGGTATGAACAAGGAGACACTGATGAAGTGATACTGCGCATTTTTTGATTAGTTAAAATATCCTCCCACTGGGACTGCCAACATTTTTTTTATTCTCTGACCTACTAGAGGATACAAATCCCGATATGGTAGTAGGCATCTTGTGGGTTCTGGGGAGCTGACTGCAGACTTTGCAAGTTGGTCAGCTTTCTCATTCCCAGCCACCCCAACATGGGAAGGAAGCCAACAGAACTTTATTTCTTTCCCCCTTCTTTTTGGTAAAAGCAGCCATTCCAATATATCTAAAATCAGAGGGTTTAAAGGGTTAAAAGATTCCAACGACTGAAGAACACTTCTTGAGTCACAATATATAATAAAATTATTTTCATTCCGAATTAAAATTTTCTTTAAAGCCTTTAAAATCCATATAATTCTGCTGTAAAAATCGATGCAACAGATGATAACATGCCGCTTCTCTCTACATAAGGGAAGGCTACACCAAAGCCGACGCCAGCATCTGACTTTGAGCCATCCGTGAGAACTGCAATGGAGTTATCATGTTGCAAAGTGTTCTAACAATGGCCTCACTGGACAATTCTGTCTTGGTAAAATTAAAACATCTACAAAATTTTACCTCTGGAAAGTTCCAGGGGGGACTAACTGAATGTTTTGCTGGTAAAATCTCGATTCTTGGCATATTTAATTCACGGACAGAAAAATTTACTCTAAAAGCGAATGGATGAGGTTGCTTGGGGTGACATTCATAAAACTGCCAATGCCTTTCATTTCTCATACAAATGCTGGTTAAAGACTTAGGTAGCCTCTGGAATCTATACCAGCTCAGAACCAGCAGACGCTTGTAATGAAGATCCAGTGGCACCTCATCAGCATCTACAAGCATGCTCTCGGTGGGAGATGATTTAAATGCTTCTGTGCACAACCGTATTCCTCCATGATGAATTGAGTTGAGCATTTTAAGGCTATTTGGCTTCGCAGAAGTATACACCTCACACCCATAACTTAATTTTGAAAAGACCAAGGCTTTATATAACCTCAACATCTGAGTTCGGTCTGCACCCCACGAAGTGAGACAGGACTTTCAGCAAATTCATTGCTTACAAGCATTTTGCCTTAATATATTTCAGATGTGGAATCCAGGTCAGCTTCCTATCAAAAATCAAGCCAAGAAACCTTGTTTCATCAACACATGGAATTTTCTGCCTATGAATGAATAGATCTGGATCAGGGTGGATTCCCCTAATACGACAAAAGTGCATAGTTACCGTTTTAATGCCAGAAACTCAATAGGAAAATATATTAAAAACACTTTTAGAAAGTAATCAAAAGTGCAAATGTAAGTTGGTGGCTGCGTAAAAAACAATAATATGAAAGATTTGTACAAACAGATATTGTATGAAGAAATATAAACCTAAGGATACAAAAAGGCTGTGACATATGACTCAGGGAATGAGGAGAAAGGAAAGCCTTTTAAAATGATTAGTTGTATGAGACGAATTAGACTTTCACATTAATGAAAGCAGGAGAAAGTAACAAGAATGGTTTCTGCTGGAGTGAAAAGGCTTAGTAATGAAGCTGTGGATCTTAAACTAGAGAGAGCCCCATCCACATTTTAGCATCAGGGTCTCTTTTTCGTCCTAGAGCAAAATATAGTCATAGTGTGTGTGTGTGTGTGTGTGTGAGAGAGAGAGAGAGAGAGAGAGAGAGAGAGAGAGAGATGCATACCACCACTGTATGAATTTCTGTAGTTCGTTCCCAAATTCCCGTCATGTTTCCAGTGGAACCGAAAAGTCTAATTCATACGGCCGTTTTATTTACTTCGATCTGATATATATATATATATATATATATATATATATATATATATATATATATATATATATATATATATATATAAAACGACGCTTTGATACTTCTTGAAGGGCTCTGAAGCATTCATTGCCTTAGATTTCTTACTTCTGTCTCTAACCATGGCTATCTTCCAAATTAATACCTGTTAGGTGATAGGTGCCTTCGACAATGAAGCTATGCGTCTTATCAGGAAATTTCAAAAACTACAAACTTGTCAACCCAAGGTGATAGTATGTTTATCAGGTGACCTGAAATGATTGGTACAGACCTGATGGTTAAGATTGATTTTTGGCTGTTTAAATCCCCAGAACCGCCCAAAACAATATGTATAACATTTCCTACTGTATGTTCAATGTCTACATATGATGGATTCCTACTTTCATCAGTATGAATTTATTTGCTGAATTGTGAGTACCCCTGTGCAGGATCTCGACTGATTACTTGTGTCATTCGAATTCGATGAAGGTTGTTTTACCAGTTTCTATTAATGTGTTTGTGTTTATGCTCAGCGTATATAAAACATGCATATGTTAAAACTTGGGAAATATATGATTAGGAGCCTTGTGCGTAAAGATGCAACGATTGGGAGACACTGTCCTACAGCTGACGATTTGTATCCTTCTAAACTATCTCACCAATTATAACTAACTAGTTTATAAATCTAACGCAGTCGTCACACCAATGGTCAACGACGCCAAAAAATAATACATTGAAAATCACATACAAATATACTTCAAACCCATTCATTCACGTGTGCCAATAGCTATACACAATTTCTTATACTATACTGCATAACCATTCATTTAAACAAGTTACCGACTGATAGAACTGAAAATAAACATTTTAAATGTTGAATAAAATTCTGTAATGATCAAAGTACTAAAGCCGGTGAAGTTCACATCCTGCAGATTTGGAAAAACACAGTTATTAAACAAAACTAACTCATAGTATACGGTAAAGCAGGTAGTTAACTATCCTCCCGAAACTTTATGAGAAAAGGCTTCTCAGGCCCACCCAGACTAGAGTACTTAACCAGCATTTTCTTTACGGTCAAGAATACAAAACAATTTTGCAAAGGATCAGCTGTTCACTTAGCATTACAAGGAATCCAAAGGTAAATTGTGTTGGTCCAATCCGCTAAGTGGCGCAGAGTGGTTGTCAGACTTTCTAAAATTTCTAACATTTTTGAGAATTCATATTCAATAACTGAAATACACTTGAAAGAAATTGCTGTAAATAATAATAAAGGATTTTTAGTAATATCTTTTATCAGTAATCGTTAAAACCAAGCTTGACCTTCAAAGTTTAAAAGACAAAAAAGTTAATGAGAGCTACCCATACACGTGAAATTTAAGAGCACATGGTTTCCCCAATTTGGGTCGAACAAAAAGCAAAACTATAACAACCCTAATAAAAATAACATTCTCAATCTTAAATATAACTGCAAATGGGTTATCTGAATGATTTTTTTTTACACTATACCCCACATTAAAGAAAAAGGGAATCAGTTCATTCGTAATGGACTACATAAGACATATCTACAGCCAGATATCAAATAAGTACAAAGGACATAATTATGTACATCATTCGCGAAAAAATTATATATATATATATATATATATATATATATATATATATATATATATATAACGAATAAGCAGACTCGTTTAACTGCATTGAGCAAAGCAAAATTTGGTATGACCCACAAAAAGACATACGTCCCAGTCTCCCATAAAAGATATGTACGTGATGGGAATGGGAACATATTAAAAACTATGCAATTAAGAGGTAACATTAATAAGAGTGCTGAAATGGGAAAATAACTCCATCAGCTATAAAACTGAACGAAACAGTAACAGGAGAAATGTCAAACATGGAGGAGGAATAAAATAACAGAAAACTTTGCGGAGGAACAAAGGTACGGCAAAATGATGAAGAGCGTTCTCCCCCTATAAAAAGACCTCCATATGATATATAGAGAGACAATGAATATAAAATGGGGATTACGATGGATGATGTTATGAGCAAGAATACGTCTCGAATCGAAGGTTGGCACTTCATCAATGCGAATGAATGTCACACAGTGTATACCATAAGCACGAAATACTATGAATCTCCGAAACCTATTCTTGGGCATTAACGGGTTAACAGAAATATTTATTAGTAAACGGATTAATGGTTCGTCGATGATTTCCATTTCATTCCCCACATATTGCCAGTGAAAGAGCAGAGAAAAGAAATGGAATTTCAAAGCAAAAAAATGGGACGGCAAATGTTGTTATTATACAAACCTATGACGGTTTCACTGATAGCTAAGTAACATGGAATAAAGGACGCCGACATATATGAATTACATTACAACTTTCATAGAAAACAGATGCAAGAATAGCAAAATCTACCGTCAAGCCAACGTAACATTTTTGTTTAAATAGGGTAATATAAAATGGAAATATGCAAATCGAAACGGTGGCCTATTAGTAAATGCACACTGTAATGAATCCCCCGACAGAAAGAGCAAAGGTATACATCAGTGCGGATGGCAAAGGACTTTGCAGCGATTAATTGCCTATCCGGTACCCTATTACGAATTAAACAGTCGCCTTTGATACGTGAACGATTGTTAGGACAACCATTATTTGTGTTTTGGAGAGAGAGAGAGAGAGAGAGAGAGAGAGAGAGAGAGAGAGAGAGAGAGAGAGAGAGAGAGAGAGAGAGAGAATCACAATAATATGTCTTTCATCAGGAGCAAGAGGAAATATCAAGAGACCATGGTCGCGGTCTCATCGTATATTATGAACTTTGCTTGCCAAGATAATCAAAAGGGGAAACAAATTTGCATAACCAAATATACGGCACGTTCGCAGCTCAGTGGGAGTTGAAGGATCTTTTTTACATTCCAGCATCATTCCAGACAGCGTCTAAATCCTATTAAATTTTCCATATGTACTCTGAAAAAAAAATCATATGCGTGGCAAAAATTTAAAATACATGATTTTTTAAATAAAGGATTTACAGTGTTCTCTATCTCTTAACCTTTCTCAAAGAATAATTTCCTTAGTACTAACGCTACTCTCGATTTCTATTCATTTAGTCAACACCATATCATTTGAAGTTGCCTGTATAAGTATGTTGCCATAAACCATCAATATGAACAACCTATAAAAATTCAAACTGTACGAATCGTGTTTATTTTACAATCAAAATTAATCTAATCTATTTTACATCTTTCAACAACACAAGTAGTCCAAACACTAGAAATCAGCCTGGTTTTCAAAGTGGTTTTACCTATTTTTATTCAATATGGTGATGAAATTTCCAAAATAGCTTGAGAAAAGGTATCATAGTCAATTGTTCTAATCGCTTGATAATTCAAGAGGATGGTCCAATCAAGTCAACGAAAATCAAATGTCCTTAATCAGCGGCCATTACGTAATTAATTAATGTCCTCTCTCAACGCACAAGCTGCGATGTTATATTGGTTTTACGATGGATGAAAGCTGAAATATTTCCAGTGGCATTATACTTTAACTGAATGAAACAAGAATAAGTTTATGAGAACATTGCCCCATTGCCTCTATAAGCATGGATACTGTGTACAAGATATATGCATGTAAACGGACAATATGAATCTGCAAATTTTAACATAGGATGAAGGTGAAAAAAGACACGCATGCAACAATGGCGATCGCCCATTCCGGTATAAACCGATACATAAAAGTCATGTAAAAACGTTGGGCTACACCAGCATTAGCCAGTATGGGTGTAGGTATAATATCAAAACTTAACGTCATGACAACGTAACAATTTTATTGGAATATGAAATATGTTAATCGAACTAGTGGCCTATTAGTAAATGCATAGTGCAATGAATCCACTGACAAAACAAGCAGAGGTATACAGCAGCTTGGATGGCATAGGACGTTGCAGCAAATAATTACTTGCCTGATACCCTATTCGCGTTAAATAGTCGCCTTTGATAAGTAAACGACTGGTCAGAAAACCATTACTGGGAAAATGGGGTTTTTGGGCACCCCCGAGAAGATAGAGAGAGGGGGAAAGATCGAGAGAGAGACGAGAGAGACGGAAGAGAGGGAGGAAGATCGGAGAGAGAGCGAGCGAGAGAGATTAAAATACCTTCAATCACCGTGGTTTCCACAACTGGCCGCAAATGAAAATACTTATGGTGTGATAGAAGAACTCAAGCAGACAAATCTTACATTCTTCGCCTTTATTGAGAGAGTAATTAATTTTGTAGACTGAAATGCGTCACGCACTCCAAATACGAAACCAATATATATAAAACACATCATTTAGTGTTCGTGGAGCATCAAATGTTGCATTACAATGCATAAACGGGGACGTCTATTGAGTGATACGTTCTTTGTAAATTCAGAGATTTCTCACTAACTGAGCTCACAATCCTTGAAAGTAACCTCACGTCAGCACTGATTTTTCTGAATTAATAAACTTCATAGATCATTAAACGTGTTTTCGAAAAATCTATCTGTCGTGAGATCAACAATTTTAGAAAGCTTCCAAACTCAACCGTTCAGATCCTATTACTACGTAATACCAATTCTGTTTCTCTATATAATGTTTGGTAATTATATGCGAAGCTTCCTTTAGAAACACGCAACATAAATGGCTTAAATTATGCACCACGGGTTGAATACGATTGAAACACTTCCAACACATGTCAATGAAAACATTTTCAACTTATAAAAACTTATCCTGAAATGTTGAAGCTCATTCTGATACTCTTGGTAGTTACTCAACTGAATAAATAATCCTCTGACAATTACATCCAATCGGTTAATATTATGGAGCTCCGTTTAAGTCGATGCAATCAAAATAGCACTACAAATTTTCCGTGCTGTTATATCGTCTAATTCTGGTATACAGAATTCTCTACTTCATCATTTGTTTATGAATCGTTCTATTTGATTTTTCTTCATAAAAAGGCTATACCAGACGTACTTTGACCAGGTGATGGAAAACATCATTAATACAGGGTTTCGAAGGAGAAAATAAATACCAGTGGAGTCACTTTTTCTATGTATGTATGTATGAGAGAGAGAGAGAGAGAGAGAGAGAGAGAGAGAGAGAGAGAGAGAGAGAGAGAGAGAGAGAGAGAGAGAGAGAGACTTTTTATCACTAAGGAGACTTTTTTGTAACATTAGAAACAGTTCATAGTCCCTGCTGGAATATTTCCAACCTGAAATGTATACCTTTAAAGAGACGAACTAAATCTTAAGTACCGGATAACAAGTAAGAAGTAACAAGGTCGTTACACCACTGCTCTTCAAATTATGGATGTTATAATTAGTCTGGTCAGTACTTGGAAGGATGACCTCCAATGAAAGTAACACATGATTAATTAGTCTTTTATCAGCGAAGTTTAGCATCACTGTGTCCAACTACTGAACAGCCATGCAAGGCTGAAATTCTCCCCTCTTAAATAAAATAATAATAATAAAAGTAGGGGAGGCCTGAACAACATTGAGTTCCAGTGTGGCCAGAAATACACTACAGTGTTACCGACAAAGAAGAGATCTAAAAATAAAAATGATATCAAAACTAGACTTGGTAACTATTACGTCTGGCACAAAAACACATCGAATAAGAAATGGCAATCACAGCAGAGCTGTCAGCACTAATTAAAATCTAAATAGGCTCCAGACTGTCCTTTGATCAAGCTCTTGTAAGCCTAATATAAATAGCATTTAAAGGCGAACGGCTAGAATTCATCAAACCTAATTACCCTTACAAATCATTTCAGTCGCTCAACTGTCACGCAACCATGAATGCAGTTACTGCCATCACTACCAGCATCATTTCATCATGAAAATTAACGTCACTGCTTTCGCTGACGCCATGATATCCCTAATATTCAAAAATAACATAAATCACTCAATTGTCCCTTGATTAATGATCATTTTGAATTCCATACGTCTATGAATCATGGATGACTTTCATTCGCCATCATGAATTGCGTAATCAAGAACCGTTGTTAATATATTATGAATAATGTCTGAGGTACACAGTACACCTAAGTACTCGATTCGCGTCTTTACACGACATTTCGAAGTTTTTGAAAAGAATCTTAAATCGTATATATTATTCTGATACGAAGATATAAAAAAAATGGTGGTAACGTCGTATTTCCGGGCATCAGTTTACTCAGAATGCCGTGAGACTATGTACAAAGTAAAAAAAAAAACGTAAAAACTATAAATTTTAAGCTCGTTTACCTTTTGTTACGCAAAAAACAACAGAACTCAGGCATAAATACACAGTAAGCATTCGACGTAAAATTTATTTGGAATCGTTTACCCTTAGGTTCATATAGACAGGTATGAAAATACTAACTTGACATAAACTAATAAATTGTAACACACACGGAACATGTCAGTCATCTATTCAAAAATTAAAGTTTTATAAACTAACGGCCATAACACTACGGAACATATCAGTTGTACACAAACACTCGCCTCACGACAAGACGAACTG
>NC_087212.1:51892918-51897918 GCF_015104395.2 Macrobrachium nipponense
CAGTTCGTCTTGTCGTGTGGCGAGTATTTGTGTACAACTGATATGTTCCGTAGTGTTATGGCCGTTAGTTTATAAAACGTTAATTTTTGAATAGATGACTGACATGTTCCGTGTGTGTTACAATTTATTAGTTTATGTCAAGTTAGTTTTTTCATACCTGTCTATATGAACCTAAGGGTAAACGCTCTTTAACATTAGAATTTATATTTAATTTTCGTGGCCTAAATTTTCAATTTAAATTTTTACTTTTTAAACTTATTTTGAATAATATTCTCCGTTACTCCAATTAAATTTTAAATTTTACGTCGAATGCTTACTGTGTATTTATGCCTGAGTTCTGTTGTTCTTTGCGTAACAAAAGGTAAATGAGCTTAAAATTTATAGTTTTTACAATTTTTTTTACTTTGTGCATAGTCTTACGGCATTCTGAGTAAACTGATGCCCGGAAACGTTACCACCATTTTTTTTTTTTCATATATTCGTATCAGAATAATATACGATTTAAGATTCTTTTCAAAAACTTCGAAAAGTCGTGTAAAGACGCGAATCGAGTACTTAGGTGTACTGTATACCTCAGACATTATTCGTAATATATTAACAACGGCTCTTGCTTACGCAATTCATGATGGCGAATGAAAGTCATCCATGATTCATAGACGTATGGAATTGAAAATGATCATTAATCAAGGGACAATTGAGTGATTTATGTTATTTTTGAATATTAGGGATATCATGGAATCAGCGAAAGCAGTGACGTTAATTTTCACGATGAAATGATGCTGGTAGTGATGGCAGTAACTGCATTCATGGTTGCGTGACAGTTGAGCGACTGAAATGATTTGTAAGGATAATTAGGTTTGATGAATTCTAGCCGTTCGCCTTTAAATGCTATTTATATTAGGCTTACAAGAGCTTGATCAAAGGACACTCTGGAGCCTATTTAGATTTAATTAGTGCTGACAGCTCTGCTGTGATTGCCATTTCTTATTCGATTGTTTTTGTGTGCCAGACGTAATAGTTACCAGTCTAGTTTTGATATCATTTTTATTTTTAGATGTCTTCTTTGTCGGTAACACTAGTGCATTTCTGGCCACACTGGAACTCAATGTTGTTCAGGCCTCCCCTACTTATATTATTATTATATTTAAGAGGGGAGAAATTTCAGCCTTAACATGGCTGTTCAGTAGTTGGACACAATGATGCTAAACTTCGCTGATAAAAGGACTAATTAATCATGTGTTGCTTTCATTGTTGGTCATCCTTCCAAGTACTGACCAGACTAATTATAACGTCCATAATTTGAAGAGCAGTGGTGTAACGACCTTGTTACTTCTTACTTGTTATCCGGTACTTAAGATATAGTTCATCTGTTAGGTATACATTTCAGGTTTGAAATATTCCAGCAGGGACTATGAACTGTTTCTAATATTACAAAAAAGTCTCTCTCTCTCTCTCTCTCTCTCTCTCTCTCTCTCTCTCTCTCTCTCTCTCTCTCTCTCTCTCTCTCTCTCTCATACATACATACATATATACATAGAAAAGTGACTGCACTGGTATCTATTTTTCTCCTTCGAAACTCTGTATTAATGATGTTTTCCATCACCTGGTCAAAGTACGTATGGTATAGCCATTTTTAGGAAGAAAAATCCAATAGAACGATTCATAAACAAATGATGAATTAGAGAATTCTGTATACCAGAATTAGACGATATAACAGTAAGGAAAATTTGTAGTGCTATTTTGATTGCATCGTACTTACACGGAGCTCCATAATATTAACCGATTGGATGTAATTGTCAGAGGATTATTTATTCAGTTGAGTAACTACCAAGAGTATCAGAATGAGCTTCAACATTTCAGGATAAGTTTTTATAAGGTGAAAATGTTTTCATTGACATGTGTTGGAAGTGTTTCAATCGTATTCAACCCGTGGTGCATTATTTAAGCCATCTATGTTGCGTGTTTCTAAAGGAAGCTGCGCATATAATTACCAAACATTATATAGAGAAACAGAATTGGTATTACGTAGTAATAGGATCTGAACGGTTGAGTTTGGAAGCTTTCTAAAATTGTTGATCTCACGACAGATAGATTTTTCGAAAACTGACGTTTAATGATCTATGAAGTTTATTAATTCAGAAAAATCAGTGCTGACGTGAGTTTACTTTCAAGGATTGTGAGCTCAGTTAAGGAGAAATCTGTGAATTTACAAAGAA
Source organism: Macrobrachium nipponense (assembly GCF_015104395.2). Taxonomy (NCBI): domain Eukaryota; kingdom Metazoa; phylum Arthropoda; class Malacostraca; order Decapoda; family Palaemonidae; genus Macrobrachium; species Macrobrachium nipponense. The sequence continues at coordinate 51,895,135 of NC_087212.1, forward strand.
CGTATCACTCAATAGACGTCCCCGTTTATGCATTGTAATGCAACATTTGACGCTCCACGAACACTAATGATGTTTTTATATATATTTGTTTCGTATTTGGAGTGCGTGACGCATTTCAGTCTACAAAATTAATTACTCTCTCAATGAAGGCGAAGAATGTAAGATTTGTCTGCTTGAGTTCTTCTATCACACCATAAGTATTTTCATTTGCGGCCAGTTGTGGAAACCACGGTGATTGAAGGTATTTTAATATTTCTCTCTCTCTCTCTCTCTCTCTCTCTCTCTCTCTCTCTCTCTCTCTCTCTCTCTCTCTCTCTCTCTCTCTCTCTCTCCAACATTTTCCAGTAATGGTTTTCTGACCAGTCGTTTACTTATCAAAGGCGACTATTTAACGCGAATAGGGCATCAGGCAAGTAATTATTTGCTGCAACGTCCTATGCCATCCAAGCTGCTGTATACCTCTGCTTGTTTTGTCAGTGGATTCATTGCACTATGCATTTACTAATAGGCCACTATTTCGATTAACATATTTCATATTCCAGTAAAATTGCTACGTTGTCATGACGTTAAGTTTTGATATTATACCTACACCCATACTGGCTAATGCTGGTGTAACCCAACGTTTTTACATGACTTTTATGTATCGGTTTATACCGGAATGGGCGATCGCCATTGTTGCATGCGTGTCTTTTTTCACATTCATCCTATGTTAAAATTTGCAGATTCATATTGTCCGTTTGCATGCATATATCTTGTACACAGTATCCATGCTTATAGAGGCAATGTTCTCATAAACTTATTCTTGTTTCATTCAGTTAAAGTATAATGCCACTGGAAATATTTCAGCTTTCATCCATCGTAAAACCAATATAACATCGCAGCTTGTGCGTTGAGAGAGGACATATAATTAATTACGTAATGGCCGCTGATTAAGGTCATTTGATTTTCGTTGACTTGATTGGACCATCCTCTTTAATTATCAAGCGATTAGAACAATTGACTATGATACCTTTTCTCAAGCTATTTTGGAAATTTCATCACCATATTGAATAAAAATAGGTAAAACCACTTTGAAAACCAGGCTGATTTCTGGTGTTTGGACTACTTGTGTTGTTGAAAGATGTAAAATAGATTAGATTAATTTTGATTGTAAAATAAACACGATTCGTACAGTTTGAATTTTTATAGGTTGTTCATATTGATGGTTTATGGCAACATACTTATACAGGCAACTTCAAATGATATGGTGTTGACTAAATGAATAGAAATCGAGAGTAGCGTTAGTACTAAGGAAATTATTCTTTGAGAAAGGTTAAGAGATAGAGAACACTGTAAATCCTTTATTTAAAAAATCATGTATTTTAAATTTTTGCCACGCATATGATTTTGTTTTCTGAGTACATATGGAAAATTTAATAGGATTTAGACGCTGTCTGGAATGATGCTGGAATGTAAAAAAGATCCTTCAACTCCCACTGAGCTGCGAACGTGCCGTGTATTTGGTTATGCAAATTTGTTTCCCCTTTTGATTATCTTGGCAAGCAAAGTTCATAATATACGATGAGACCGCGACCATGGTCTCTTGATATTTCCTCTTGCTCCTGATGAAAGACATATTATTGTGATTCTCTCTCTCTCTCTCTCTCTCTCTCTCTCTCCAAAACACAAATAATGGTTGTCCTAACAATCGTTCACGTATCAAAGGCGACTGTTTAATTCGTAATAGGGTACCGGATAGGCAATTAATCGCTGCAAAGTCCTTTGCCATCCGCACTGATGTATACCTTTGCTCTTTCTGTCGGGGGATTCATTACAGTGTGCATTTACTAAATAGGCCACCGTTTCGATTTGCATATTTCCATTTTATATTACCCTATTTAAACAAAAATGTTACGTTGGCTTGACGGTAGATTTTTGCTATTCTTGCATCTGTTTCTATGAAGTTGAATGTAATTCATATATGTCGGCGTCCTTTATTCCATGTTACTTAGCTATCAGTGAAACCGTCATAGGTTTGTATAATAACATTTGCCGTCCCATTTTTTTGCTTTGAAATTCCATTTCTTTTCTCTGCTCTTTCACTGACATTATGTGGGGAATGAAATGGAAATCATCGACGAACCATTAATCCGTTTACTAATGAATATTTCTGTTAACCCGTTAATGCCCAAGAATAGGTTTCGGAGATTCATAGTATTTCGTGCTTATGGTATACTGTGAATACTGTGTGACATTCATTCGCATTGATGAAGTTCCAACCTTCGAGACGGATTCTTGCTCATAACATCATCCATCGTAATCCCCATTTTCTATTCATTGTCTCTATATATCATATGGAGGTCTTTTTATAGGGGGAGAACGCTATTTATCATTTTGCCGTACCTTTGTTCCTCCCCAAAGTTTTCTGATATTTTATTCCTCCTCCATGTTTGACATTTCTCCTGTTACTGTTTATTTCAGTTTTATAGCTGATGGTGTTATTTTCCCATTTCAGCACTCTTATTAATGTTACTTCTTAATTGCATAGTGTTTAATATGTTTCCATTCCCATCACGTACATATCTTTTATGGAAGACTAGCACGTACGTCTTTTTGTGGGTCATACCAAATTTTGCTTTGCTCAATGCAGTTAAACGAGTCTGCTTATTCGTTATTATTATCATTTACAGCAAATTCTTTCAAGTGTATTTCAGTTATTGAATATGAATTCTCAAAAATGTTAGAAATTTTAGAAAGTCTGACAACCACTCTGCGCCACTTAGCGGATTGGACCAACACAATTTA
>NC_087212.1:51900418-51914591 GCF_015104395.2 Macrobrachium nipponense
GTAGACCGAACTCAGATGTTGAGATTATATAAAGCCTTGGTCTTTTCAAAATTAAGTTATGGGGGTGAGGTGTACACTTCTGCGAAGGCCAAATAGCCTTAAAATGCTCAACTCAATTCATCATGGAGGAATACGGTTGTGCACAGTAGCATTTAAATCATCTCCCACCGAGAGCATGCTTGTAGATGCTGATGAGGTGCCACTGGATCTTCATTACAAGCGTCTGCTGGTTCGGAGCTGGTATTGATTCCAGAGGCTACCTAAGTCTTTAACCAGCATTTGTATGAGAAATGAAAGGCATTGACAGTTTTATGAAAGTCACGCCAAGCAACCTCATCCATTCGCTTTTAGAGTAAATTTTTCTGTCCGTGAATTAAATATGCCAAGAATCGAGATTTTACCAGCAAAACATTCAGTTAGTCCCCCCTGGAACTTTCCAGAGGTAAAATTTTGTAGATATTTTAATTTTACCAAAACAGAATTGTCCAGTGAGGCCATGCGGTCAATATTTTTAGAACACTCTTTGCAACATGATAACTCCATTGCAGTTCTCACGGATGGCTCAAAGTCAGATGCTGGCGTCGGCTTTGGTGTAGCCTTCCCTGATGTAGAGAGAAGCGGCAGGTTATCATCTGTTGCATCGATTTTTACAGCATTATATGGAATTTTACAGGCTTTAAAGGAAGTTTTAATTCGGAATGAAAATTTTTATTATTATATTGTAACTCAAGAATGTTCTTCAGTCGCTGGAATCTTTTAACCCTTTAAACCCTCTGATTTTAGATATATTGGAATGGTTGCTTTTTACCAAAAAAGAGAGGGAAAGAATTAAAGTTTTGTTGTTCTTCCTTCCCATGTTGTGTGGCTGGGAATGAGAAAGCTGACCAACTTGCAAAGTCTGCAGTCAGCACCCCAGAACCCACAAGATGCCTACTACAATATCGGGATTTGTATCCTCTAGTAGGTCAGAGAATAAAAAAATGTTGGCAGTCCCAGTGGAAAAGGATATTTTAACTAATCAAAAAAATGCGCAGTATCACTTCATCAGTGTCTCCTTGTTCATATCCGTATATGCCAAGGAGACAGGAAACGATGTTGTGCAGATTGAGGATTGGACATACAAGACTTACACATGGGTTCTTGATGTCTCGTGAAAATCCTCCGTTTTGCGAGAACTGTACTCTGCACTTGACTGTGAAACATTTGTTGATTGAATGTCCCAGATTCGGGAATTTGAGACATAGGTTCCTGTCTTGGGGTCGTGACAGAGTAGGTAATTTTATCCTAACTACAATTCTTGGAAAGGATTGCAATATAGAACAGTTATATAAATTTTGTTTATGGGGGAGGCGGGCCTACTCAACTAAATTTAAATTTATACATAGATTTTCTATGTAAGAACTTATATATATGAATAATATATATATATATATATAATATATATATATATATATATATATATATATATATATATATTTATATTTTTATGATTTAAATTGAAAAATTTTATTTTTTCTATTTAATTTATTTCGGTGTAATTTACCCAGATGTTGTGACGCTAAATCTAATAGATGCACTCAATCAATCAATCCTTTCTCTTAGATTTTAGAGCATTGTTTGTTTATTTGCTGAACGCAATTGGTTCTGAATTATCTACCAACTTTTTGTAGATAAGGGTGCAAGCCCATGCCCTTTTTCACCTTGGAGATAAGCCCATCACAGTCGGCAGACTACAGTGTACACAATTCACTTAACAAGTCAACAGAGGCGCAATGAATTTAAAATTAATGCTGAACGGAGGCCACATTGATGTGACTCAACAAATCAGCAACAGGCAAAGGGTCGACCTGTCTGATCTCGTCATTATCATCTTGTGTATTGTCTTGTGACGTGGCATTTCGGTTTGGAAAGGCTCCCCTGGTGCCCACAACGGTTTGTAATAGGATTTTTTGCTACGATCAGAACGTCTGGAAGTTTGGCTGTTAAGAAGCTAAAGATTATCTGATGTCTGGAGTAGACGATAAAGGAACGATAACAGAAATGGGACAATACTATGACAAGAAACGATACTAAGAAAACCAAGAAGCAAAATAGGACTGATCGAGGAATATATGAAAGCTTTTTACCCAACCGTTTTCTTTAAGGGATTCAATCCTCACCATTATCTATTATTTTGTTTTTATATAGCTATTGTATTTTTCATAGGCTGACCATCAGTTTAGTGCAGCCTTTTAAAAGGTTAGGAATGATTGTATGATGGGGTGAGGAATATTTGAGTATATATATATATATATATATATATATATATATATATATATATATTATATATATAGATATATTATGTATATATATGTATATATTATATATAATATATATATATATATAATATCTTTTTATCTTTATATAGCTAGAGGGCAAATTATTCATACCTGGCGTGCATAAAATGTTATTTATCTTCTTTTTCGTCAGGGGATATTACGAATACTATATATGCGTGAGAAGCCCATTGGTTTAAGCTATCTGTATGCATTTTTAAAGTACATTTGTATAAAATTTATGTATATATTACAAGTATTAAGGCATGCATTATACCTCCCCGATCTCTTCCTCTCACTTGCACATGTATACACAATTCATGACTGAGTGCCTGAATGTAGAAAATTTTATTTTTCCTTCAATAGAAAGGATTTTTTTGCTAACATTTTTGGGGCCCTTTTCCAACCCTGGTCATATAGCTCGTACATCCAATTATCCATACGAAAAAGATATAACGTATGAAGCATAAAAGACTTTCGCGATATGGAATTTGATTTGTATCATCACAAAGAAACGTTTTCGCCTAACGTTTATTTGGATTACATATTCATCTGATCTTTCGAAAATGATTATGAAAGAGTCGATGCCGTAGACATATGGTCACCAAAAGGTTCCGGGCTCGTATCGTGTCTCATTTAAATTGCGTTCAATTTTTCTTTATAATGAACATTTGTTGAATTCAGCCGGTGAATAGTGTCGCATTTTTAAAAAGGGACATAAAGTATTATTCATTTAAGATGAATCTGTCTCATACAACAGTACGCAAAGAAATCGCACTGTTTTGTGTATTTGGTTCGCCATGCTTTGTATTTGGTTACGATTCCATTTGAATATTCACAAATGATGGTTTAATACAAGTTAAATGAAGCCAAACTGACTGGTCCAGATGGTATGTATGGCTTTTATTGAATACTTTTTTTTAGTTTTGTGTCCTGTTCAGACGTTTTTACCAATTGAGTGGCATCAATAGGCTGAAGTCCCTTCCCTAAAACATTGTCGGAACAGGTATCGTCAAGCACTCAAACCATCACAGAGTTTTCGTTGAAAGAAAGATCGAATATTTAAGCAATGAATTGATTTTTAGTTGATTGATTTATCCGCTTGAATTTATTGTTTGCTTTATACTGTTTTAGCAACTAATGGCCAGCTTATGTATTATTGCGTTGCTTAGCTAGTTCATATTTTATTTTATGTACTTTATCTTATTTACTTGTCCATTGCTATATCTCATATATTTCTCTCATTTCTCTTATCCTTTACTTCCTAATTTATTTTGCTGCACTAGGCTGTTTTACGTGATGGGGTCCATTGGCTTGTAGCACTCTGCTTTTCCAACCAGGGTTGCAGCTTGGCTTGTAATAATAATGATAATAATAAGTATTGAAACCCACATTGAAATTATTATTTAGCTTCGTGTTTGGTTCATTTGCGTTGCTAATAAGCTCGTTAATTCCGATTTCAAATTATAATGAAATTAATGATTCATGTAGCACAATTCAAACACACAAGCACTAAAAACACGCGCAATTACTGATAATTCTTACCAGATATGTATGTATTTTAGATAGCATCGCTGATTTTTGACTGTCGACGCTTTCTCAACTTTTGAAAAATCTTGTTTCGTAGGTTTCCAGTCTTCCTGCTCGCTTAGTTGAATATTGCAAACTATTAGTACAAGTCTTTTTTTTAATATTTTTTTATTTTTCTGAGTATATCATACAGTAGTGACTTGTATATCTGTAGTTACATTGTTGAAACCTTGCTTTCATGCATTTTCAATACAGATACTATACAAGTGGGTTTATTGTGAGGAACTTATAGTAAAAAGTAGGTTTTGTATTGCATTTAAAGTTTCATCAAATTGACCTGTCAAAGAAAACTTGACAGTGGTAGAATTATTTTCATTATTGTGCATTTGAGCTGTGCTCATTTGCTTCTGCTTTGCAGTACACGCTTTCCCTGTCAGCGCCAGAAAATACGAAATTACTGCTTTAATTTCCTTTCATCTATTATTAGGGGAGAAATTCCATGTTTGCAATATGTTGCTTTTTCTTTCACATATTCTCAACTCTCGAAGCTCTCCATTTCTAGAGTTGAAAGCATCCTTTTCTTCGTAGCATTTGCAGTAGACTTTTTAAAATGAATGGAATAATGTTATTTTCTGCAAAAAATATTTAAAAGAAATTGTCGAAGCCCAAATAATCATCTTTAATCTTTCTAAAGCGTGACCATTTTCGCAATTAGCTGTCTTGAAAACTGTCGTGCATCACTATAAGGCATTTAATCATTGTGGCGTTCAAAACCAGTTGTCGTTGGTTTGGGGATTTTTGAATGCTGTGTTTCGAGTAAGTTTAGTCATAATGAAAAATTGTACCAAATTATATTTATAGTTGCAATGTTAGGTAAATAGAGAGTCCCTCTACTGATGACCTTGTTATAATCATAATTCGCTGTATGTGGATCATTTTCCTAGTCGAGTTCAGCCCTTGTTAAAACTGATAAGCACGATTTACTCTTCATTCTTTTGTTAACACTGTAACAATAAATATCCTACCAAATAAACTCACAAGGAGGACATCACAGCATTTTTCAGTGTGGTCTAACGTCACATGAATACCGGTGTTAGTGGGGTTTATTTTTGTATTGTCAGTTATGTCATTTCCAATTTATATCGCTAAAATGATTTAGGATTACTTTTTCATTGTAAAATGGCAAAGACATTTTCATACTTCTAATTCTCTGTGGCCACGCTTTAAAACTCTAGGTTCAGCCCTGATAGGAAGGGGGGTTGAGAAGGGGTGAAAAATGTAAACCAATAGTTTTCAAGGTTTTCGGTCTCCAAGATGAGTAGCACTCCTGATGCCCTTTTAAGTCCAAGTTCAGCCCCTACAGGAATGGTGGGTGAGAAGGGGTGAAGATAAAATTTAAAATTTATGGTAGTTGTCTAATTCATAGCTTTTGAGTTCGCTGAGATGAATAGTGACACTGCCGATACCCTGTAAGTCTAAGTTCAGCTCTTACAGGAAGGGGGAATGAAGAGGAGTGAAAAATAAAATATCAAAAATGACAGTGTCTAATCCATAGTTTTCAAGGTCTCTGAAATGAATAGTAACTCTCCTCATGGCCTTGAAGTCCAAGTTCAGCTTCGATATGAATGAGGGGCGTGAAAGAGGTAAAATATAAAATGTAAAAAATGCTAGGCGATGCAAACAAGGGATATAAGGGAATGAGTGAGGGAATGTCAGAGAGAGAGAGAGAGAGAGAGAGAGAGAGAGATTGTTAGGGGGGAGGAAGAGGGAAAGTGTGTGAGAGTCAGTCATTCAGAGTTTTCCCTTAGTGCTGGGTTGGTTAGCTAGTATATATATGCATAAAGATATATATACATATAATGTTGTAGGATATTCCCTAAGCACACATGCACACACACACACATACATACACACACACACACACACACATACATATATATATATATATATATATATATATATATATATATATATATATATATATGTATAAGTATGTATATATCTTTATGCATATATATACTAGCTAACCAACCCAGCACTAAGGGAAAACTGAATGAACGACTCTCACACCTCATTTCCTCTTCCTCCTCCCTAACAACCTCTCTCTCTCTCTCTCTTCCTCTCTCTCTCTCATTCCCTGACATTCCCTCACTCATTCCCTTATACCCCTTGTTTCCATTGCCTAGCATTTTTGACATTTTATATTTCACCTCTTTCACACCCCTCATTCATATGGAAGCTGAACTTGCACTTAAAGGGCATGCGGAGCAATTACTATTCATTTCAGAGACCTTGAAACTATGGATGAGACACTGTCTAATGGCGCGCGCGCGCGCGCGCACACACACACACACAGCACACACACACACACACACACACCACACACACACACACACACATATATATATATATATATAGAGAGAGAGAGAGAGATAGAGATATGCCCATCCTTCCAATGTTATGTTAGGTTTTTAGGATGACGTTGTTTATGAAGAGAAATCGACATAGAATGTGAAACGAATGTTTGGGACAAAGAGTGATTGGGCCATGCCTTTCTTCTCCATGGCTGCCACTCATCCTGTGATTGACTGTCAGATACATAATTCCTTGCTTAGGTCAACAGAGGCACATAGACGCCATTTATCTGTATTTTATTTCATATTGCAAAAGAAATACAGCAGAAATAGAATAGCCACCCTTCCTGCATTTTTCAATATTTCCTTTTCATCAGTTATGTAAATTGTTTTTTTTTATTTACGTACGTATACTTATCATTTCTTCATTTGTCGATTTCAGTGTGTTGGACGTTTATGCAATTATATTAATGCGCTTCTGCTTTTCGTTTTATTAATCAGCTCAGTTATGAAGAATGATCATGTATTCATTTAATTTCTGTCTCGTTTTTCTTTTTATTTAGGAAGTTGGAGCTCCGTCGTCAGTAATTAGGTATTGTACTGTTTCTAATTATCTTTGTCGCATGGAAAACAGCATAATGGAATGGTTTTTTCTCTTGTTTTGTCTTGCATGATTACTTTTGCTTTTTCTCCTTTTGTTAGTGGAACTTCAGCTTGAAAAGCTGACTTTCATTTACGGCATGTGTGTGTCTGAGTTATGACTGCAGTCGATAGCGTCAGACTCCGCAGCTATAGTCGGTGAGCAGCCAAGTTTGGCGGAAGTTGTGTTTAGCCGTGCATGGTTGTCTGTCTGTCAGTCACCAAGATATATGGAATAGTGTATAATAAAGTTCTATAGAATAGTGTTTAATAGAGTTCAATGAATTGAGATTTACTGGTATGGCGACTATGAGTTTATTTCTTCACTCTCACTTCTCGGGAAGTAAAATTACTATGCGCCTGGGTAGTATATTAAATGGAAGCCAGTGATTACACCTGTCACCGGTGGCTGATGGAGATTGTGCTTATTTTTCCACTTTTTTAAGATTTATATAAAGATATTTCGTTGTTCACTTCTTTGTAGAGGTGTGCACTCCCAATTCATTTTTGTAGTAATTTGAAGGTCTTCTAGTTACAATCGGTATTTTATTTCCAAATTCTGGCATAATCGGAAGTGGTTTAGATGTAATTGAGGCAGTCTTTTTTTTCATTATCTAGGTTACAATTCAAATTAGATTTACAAATGTAGGTTTCTTCCTTTAACTTAAGACAGTATCCTCCTAGGAAAGGTGACTTCATCTTTTTATTTGCATATCTGAATAAACGCATCGTAAGGCTGCAGTTTCTTGCACGTTTCTTAACTTCATCAGAGTAAAAGTAACGGGGCCAGATGCATGTATGTATACATTTCCTTTTGAATTTGTTTGTGTATATGTGGTAAACACACCCTGAAACTAGCCAATATCTCCAAAGCAAACTGGCCTTTTCACCGCTTTGAAATTGTGCGCCGTCACAGACGAAAGGAAATTGCTTGAGGCTGACTTTGCGTCTAATATTTTGATTGCACATTGCATGTTTTATTGTGATATATGTTTTGCAATTGGTTACAGACGTAATGGAGATGGTTTTTGTGCTTCCGTTTCACGCCACCTTTAAGCTGGAAGCGATAACATATATAAGGGAGTGAATGAATTTGCAAGTTTCAAGATTCGTGATGGAAAGTTTGAAGGGGGAATTGAAGGAAAGACAGAGGAAATTTGCATAAGCAACTCCGAATCCAATGAAGCTTCCGCTATCCCTTGTGTAAGTTTATGCCAATATGACTAGCTTCAACAAGATTAAACGAAACAAAAAAAATTCAGAAAAAAGGGTATTTTAGGAAGTAAAGGTCATTCGTTATATTATAACAGTCTTCCCATGACTAATTGGATCATAAAATGTTCCTAGAATTAAGCTGCTGACGATGAAGACCTGGTGAAATGGGTGTGTGGGAACCGATTTTCAAGAGCACCATCTTCAACAAGGGATCAAAGCTGCAAAAGGCGTGTCATGGAAGCTTATGCTACACTGTGTATTTGTGTGTGTATGCACTTGCATTTGTGTGTGTATATATATATATATAATAATTATATATATCTATCTATATATATAATATAATATATATATAATGTGTGTGTGTGTGGTGTGTTGTTGTGTGTGTGTAATTTGATAAGATCATCTCAGACACAATCGTTCGTTTTTATTATCTTTGCCTTTTGTAAAAGTAATGTTTGCATTACAACAGCATGCTGCTGTGAATTTTCAGTTGCACATATATTCATGTGGAGAACAGTCACAAGATGTTAGTCGTAAGTTTTAATTCTTAAAGCAAATAGATGTATATAAATATACATATATATATATATATTTATATATATATATATATATATATATATATATATATATATTATATATATATATATATATAGAGTATATATGTGTGTATATATATATATATATATATATATATATATATATATATATATATACACACATATATATATATATATATATATATATATATATATATATATATATATATATATATATATATATATACACATATATATATATATATATATATATATATATATATATATATATATATATATATATATTATATATATATATATATATATATATATATATATATATATATATACACACATACGTGTGGGGTTATATTGGATGAGGGAATATTGATAAAGTCTCATAATTTGCTGTAAAGGCTGCCACAACTCACACACGTAAGGTTGCGGAGTGAGAATGAGGCGCTTTTTACTTACCTTGTGTTAGAAAACTGTTTAATTAGTTAAGGTCGCCAGGAAACCAGCCATTTAGATTTAAATTACGTTTATTTACACAAAATTGTGCAGCCTTAAGACAAGCTGAACGGTAGATAAGCTCCGTGGAGAGGGCTAAAATACTGTGTTAAATTATTCTATTATTCACAATGGCAGTTCATTAACGGGCTGTCACTTAACATGAGAGATGGGCTGAATTCACGACCTATGCAAGGCTGTTGCCGATTATTGATGATAATATCCTCTACGGTAAGTGGGCGTTGGGCAAGGAGGCAGAAGCACGAATTTCAGGACAGCATGGGATCTGGAAGGGGTTTTCAGGTTACGTAATACAAAGACTTATGTCACAAGAATTATGAATAACACACCTTAAGGGAAATTTATCACGAAACTTATTCACAACAATGCACGATGGTGGGAGAAGTCTAATCTTAAGTTGAATAGCTCACTTAATAGCTTGAACAAGTCACAAGGGAAACACGTGATGCTAGGAATGGGACAAAGGTGTTCGTAGAGAGAAATGGAAATGTGAATATGGAAAATAGAGTTTTTTCGTCTTGGAGAGATAGGGGCTGGTTGAATTTGCAACTTCTAGATGTACCTTAGATTGCGTGTGCATGTAGCTTGAGATAAGATGCAGACTCCAACCAGCAAAGAGGAACAAAGGGGCTGAACGAGGTAGCTGCAATCGCGTCTGACTGCTATGAGGACTAGGCGAGATCTGAGAGGGAATTAGGGTGTTCGCGGGTCACCAGAGTTTCAGTACGGCGCAGCATTAGTCTGAAAAGGTGCAAAACAGCCAGCTCAAGGTTGTGGGAGAGCAGATCTTGCTAAGACTACCTAAGGCCCAGCCAACAGCCGATGTAACCCCTGTGATCTACCCTTTTACTCTATGGGTATGTCCTGAGGGTTTAATGGCTTATGCCCCCTAATGGCGGGCATCTGTACTGCTTTCCCTAAATTTCCCCAAAGTTGCTGCTTCTAACTTAGTTTTAATTTCCATTACTGGCGAGGCGAAAGGGGTAAAAAACGTAAAAATATATATATTATGTATGTATGTATGTAGGTAATGTGTTGGCTTGGTCATACGTACGTCAGTATGCGCTAATTGTGTCCATTTTAGCATTTTTATGTATAGTCATGTGTTCCATTTATTGTGAAACAAACTCATTTAGTGGCATCAAGGTCGTTCGTTATACTCAGCCTGAGAAGGCCTTATGATAATTTTTTTTTTTTTTTGTTTTTTTTTTTTTTTTTTCTGGAATTCTAATTTTGTTCACATTCTTATACACTCTTTCATCAAATTTGCATGGATCAACAAAATTCATGCTCATTATGAATGGCAGTTCTGTTGATGAGGTAATTTTTCGTGCAGCTGCTGAATCAAGTCAGCTTTGGTGCCATAAGAATATAAGAGATTTCTTCATTCATGAATAAATGTCTCGAGCTGGTTTTTGTTGGTTTCTGCCAATTTTTTTGCTGATGTCAATCATGTACGGCGGAGATATTAATATAGATAGGAATCGCAATTGATGTTCATGTAGTCGTCAAAACACGTTTATATTAAATGGATTTTTGTTTTCCGTTCTCCTGAAATTGATGTTGATAGCCCCATTTGTGTAATGAAATTCTACACCAGGGCTCTGTATTTAGCGTGTCGCATAATTGTCGCTTTTCATTTATGTTGCGACAACAACACAAATGTAATTCGCTGAGTTATGCGTTGACCATGTGCGCCGGCCCATGTACTCTCAGCCCCTCCACTCCTCCCCCTTCCCCTTCCCCACCTTTCCCCTTCCCCACCTTTCCCCTTTAACAAATCGTGAAACAAGACCAGTTAGGTAATTAGCTCCCTAATGGTCATTAATTGTTGAATTATTACGCTTCATTGAATTGATTCGTTCCGCTGGGCTATTGTTGTTTGCCGAGGCAGTCATTACGGTTCAGGAAATAATATTTAATTCTTAAAGCGAACCAGAAATGATCATCCGGTTTTTGTTTACTAAAATTGTTTTTTATGGGTTCGGAGGTAAATGAAATATACTGGTTGTGTTATGAAATTAAATGGAATTAAATACTAAAATAAAAGTGCATATTTGATGGAAAAACTGAATGAAATGCTTTATGAAATTTTTGCATGTAATACTGGGCGTTGTCAATATTTTCATATTACTGACTTCTATATTTTATTGTTATTGAAACGTTGGAACTGTATGACCTCTTTGTCCACCAGAAATACTAGGATATATGTACTATACATTAAATTGTTTTGTAGTCGTTTTACGCAAGAGGAAATTATTATATTATTATACTTTACCCTCCAAATGTAATTATTTTAGAAGACAAGAGGAAAATTATTACACGGTAATTCTCGAGACCATTCTAAGTGATAATAAACGTACCACCTATTTTGAAAATTGATCATGAGCCGCTGGGAACATGAAGATGTTGCCTCTGTCTAAGGGGGCCATCCTGAATGCGCAATGACTCGCGGACAGTGGACCTCAAGGCATCCTGTTTGGACGGAAAATTTCTGGACCTACTATAAACCTCCTCGGATTCACAAGGTACTCATTTCCCATTACTATTCTTAAGGTGCCTGGCCAGTGCCTCTGCTGTGCGTCTTGAATTTCGGCAAATCCTCAGCTTCAGCAACAGTTCTCTTTCTGAAACCACCTTGGTTGTTGCCCCTATTGCTTCTTGACCGGTTGTTGCTTCCAGGAGCTCTTTCAAGCAACTTTTGTCCTTATTTGTCACTTCCTTTGTTGTCCTGGTTTCTAAACTGGTAGATGTGCAGGATGAATTCACAGAAGAAAACTTTCCACAGGATAGCTAGAAATTCTTCATGCAGATAGTGATAACCTATCAAGAGTGATGGTAATCTCTATAACCAGTCATGGAAGCAGCTGATGGTGAGTAGGGTGGATCAGTTGCTTCTGTTTGATCTGTGGGACTGGTATTTTATGCTTTTACCTGCATTGGTCGTGGCTGGTTCCTCTTCTGCTCAAGAACCAGAGCATGAAATGGAGTGTGTCCGGTTCCTTTTGACACGTGTGGTTTTGTGCGTGCCTTAGGACAGTTAGTGAGCCAGGCTGGCTGGCTGTCAGTCTACATCCACTACTCCATAGCCTTCATGTTGATTTTCTTCTAGAAACTCAGGAAGAGGGTGAAACATTCGGTCTTCATAATTGTTGAATAGTGTACAAGATATCCCTTAATGGCTTCAGCTTGTTTCACTTAAAAGATTGCAATTGCCCGATGTTAATCTCAGTTTGTCATGCTAGTCACTTCTTTGAAAGCATTGGTCAACTAAAAGGAAGGGTTAATACCTCTTCCTCCAACCCTGTGTCCTTGAGTGTTCTATCAAGTCTTTTCTAGTTCTCATTAGCAAAGGAAAGACTTTTCTTTTATTTCCAGTTCTTGTTCATAGAGATTGGAGTTGGAATTACCTACCGAGTTCGAACTTTGGTTTTATTTAAGAAAGGGGTTAGACCTGGATTTCTTCCTCACCTATAGGTCCCTGGCTCTTGCTGTGTTAATAGTAGTGCTCAATCCTTGATCATAGCTTTCCCATGCACCAACAGAATAATTATGTATCTTGCCTAAGGTTCACGGTTGGCTTAGATTGTTGAAGAGATACATTGGACAAGGGGTCTTTCCCTTCACCCCACTCCATAACATTCTTTCTAATTGTTAACATACCTAATCATGTTCATGCTGGATAGACAGGTGTAAGTGAGCTAGACGACTGAGCGCCGATTCAAAAATAGTTAGGCAGGTGTAGGATACTATCAGTTATCCACGGATGATGATACTGCTGCATACCGCCCAGGGTTCTTTTGTGCAAAAGATAAGCATCTCCCAAATCTCTCCCAGAGGATGGTTCAAACTTGTAAACTACCCACCCTCTGGCCACATGGTCTATCCAGCCTCCTTGCATTAGATGCCTGGCTGTACAGGATATGACTTGACTGGGGAGCTGGCATTCCTAGATATGCCAACATTAATTTTTTTCCCCCACAAAGATGGGCCATCGGTAGGTTAGAGGGCAGTATCCTGCTAATCACCTGTCTGCCACCATTAACTTCCTTGTTAATAAGCTTAGGCTAAAGGTATGCGTATCCAGGAAAAAAAATGCAAATGAACTTGAATTTGCCGTTTCATCTAAGAAGGTTGGATTCAGAAGAAAAACACATTGGTCACGGTTATAATCCTATTGTAATTGCTGATTTGCGGTTGAATCCCCTGTTACTAAAACTTCCACTACATTAGCTGGTACATGCACCTGCACATAAGGCTCATAAGTGCGCCAAACCCCCTTTCCCATACAGTGTCGTTCACCCCTACCATGTATTGATCATACGTATATATGCATGTGTATATATATCACATGTATGTGAGTGTATATGTAAAACGCCACCGGGAAGAAATGAAACACTGTTGAAAATTGTGACCCATGTCGGCTTTAATAACTAATCCGTCTTCAGAGATGGCTTAGCAGTAAAGCCGACACTAGTCACGATCTACAACCGAGTTTCGTTTCTTCCCAGTGGTTTTATATTAAAATTCACGTGTAAGTGATTACAAGCTCGCGCACACATTATCATAAATTTGTTAACATCTGCAGACGCAATTAAACTAAAGATACCTAATTACAAAGGACGTGTTATCATTGCAGTTATAAATTTCTGGTTTCAATCAGACAAAAGACCATGAAGTGCGCTTTATTCGGGAAATACTTCTGCTTTATAACACGAACATAAAAAATACAAACAGCTTAATACCATACACAACGTATATCTACTAAATACATCATAAAGGAATACTTGAACGTCTTTACTTCGAAAAACGTTACTTAGTGTTACTTTACACGAGTTTTCAATACATAATTTCATAAATTATATATATATAATATTATATATATATATATATATATATATATATATATATATATATATATATATATATATATATATACATAATTTGTGAATGTGTGTACTGAAGACTCGTGTAAAGTAACACTAAGAAACGTTTTCCGAAGTAAAGACGTTCAAGTATTCCTTTATGATGTATTTAGTAGATATACGTTGTG
>NC_087212.1:51915091-51931893 GCF_015104395.2 Macrobrachium nipponense
TATACGTTGTGTATGATATTAAGCTGTGTGTATTTTTTATGTTCGTGTTATAAAGCAGAAGTATTTCCCGAATAAAGCGCACTTCATGGTCTTTTGTCTGATTGAAACCAGAAATTTATAACTGCAATGAAAAGACGGCCTTTGTAACTAGATATCTTTCGTTTAATTGCCTCTGCAGATGTTTTTTCTCTTCGTTTTGAAGTGGAAGTTGGGAGAATAGTTGTTTTTTTATAATATATTTTTTTATCATGGTGTAGTATATCAGTGAAATGTTGAAGTTTTTCTTAAAGATGAATATGATTTTAATTATAAGTGTAGTGAAATTGTGTTAAAAACAAATTTATGTTAATTTATTGACCACCCACACGCACGCAGACAACGGGGTGACACCAAGGACACACCACACACACACACACACACACACACACAACACACACACAACACACACCGACACACACGCACGCGACACGGGGACACACACACACACACACACACACACACACACACACACACACACACACACACACACACACACGAAAACAACACGCACACGATGAATTAAGGCTTTTATATTCAACTCCAGGCAGCGGCCTCCCACAAATTCTTTGGGCATTTACTCCTGCACGAGTGATTCTGAATGAAAGGCTACCGGGTTCCTACAATTCTTCTTTAAGACCCCCTAGTTATTTAAATACGTCGCAAAAGAATGTTTTGTCAGGTTGAGCGATTCATACGAGTAATTTTTAAGGTAGTTTCACGGTGTTAATAAATATGCCTTTGACACTGTTTGGTTGAGACACTGCTCGAGCTATTCCATGCTGACATGGCAAGGTTTTTATCTAGATTTGTGGCTCTGGATTCCATGATCATATCCAGTGTAACGCCATTTTTCAAAAATATTAAATTTATCGCTTTGAAATTGCAAGATCTTTTAATGTTTCTTGACATTCATTGTTAATCAATTGTGGCAAAGAAAAATAAAAAATTTCTCTCTCTCTCTCTCTCTCTCTCTAATATATATATATATATATATATATATATATATATATATATATATATATATATATATGTGTGTGTGTGTGTGTGTAAAGAGAGAGAGCGAGAACAGGAAAAAACGGTAAACTACCAGCGTAACATTCTATGTCTTCATTTGGCCAAATTTTCAAGACTACATGTCTCATCATCAGGGCAGACGGATACAAAGAATAAATATCAACAACAGACTTACAAAATCTCAAAGTATAAAAACTCGACATTTTTAAAATCAAGCTTTAAAAGAATGTGAAAATATTGAAAAAAATATTTAGAATAAATATAACAAAATGTCAGAACGTTTTGCACCTAACTTGGATAATATCCAAGCACCCGTTGACAACTCTCTCTCCATCCTAGAATCTTTAACTATCATGCAGCTTGTTCCTTCCCTAAACAGCCACACCTCTTCCACTGTTTTACAGATAGCCTTTTAAGGCGCGTTTACACTGGTGCGCCTAGTTGCCGTGCGGCTACGCATGCAATACGCATGTTCACGCATGCCATACCCGCATGCCTGTTTCTGTTCACACCGAGAGTGAAGCAGTCGTCAGCATGTCTGCTCTCGACACGTGTATATCGAATGGTGGCTGGCGTGTGATTGTTGACAGTTGCACGAGTCCACTTGCGCCTACGTGCTTGTGTGCATTGGCCTGTGCGCACAGATTTGAGGCATGCCTCTGCTTGCTTCTCCGTGAAATAAGCGCAAGTTAATTTATTTGTGCATTTTGTTTTTAGTTTAATTTCTTTAATGTTGAGTTTATGTTTTGGGATTTTGTAAGTTTTAAAGTATCTATTCTTATTTTTTTTTTAAATTCTTACAGCCCTGACGTTGAAATTTGACATTTTTCCCATACACGGACCCGCAGAATTTGGACGAAATTTTTGGTAAATTTTGATTTCCTCCAAGTAATTTTAATTTCGCACTATATCCAAGGCTTCATCATTAACGTCCACACAAAAAAAAACGCTAATCTCCATTGATAGAACACATAAAACTAAAATTAAAATTTTGAAAATCTTGACATTTTTCCATATGCGTACCTGCAAATTTGGACACAGTTTTTGGAAAAATTCGATTTCCTCCAATTTCTTCTTATTTCACTCTATGGCCGAGTCTTTATCATCAACGTCTATAAACACCAATAATCTCCATTGTGGGGACAGAGAACTAAAATTGAAACATTGAAAAATTTTACATATTTCCCATACGCAGACTTGTAGAATTTAGACAGAATCTTTGATTAAATTGGTTTTCCTCCTATTTCTTTATATTTAACTCTGTGGCTGAGTATTCATAATGAACGTCCATAAACAACACAAATCTCCATTTTGGGGATATAGAGAACTAAAATTGAAACGTTGAAAAATTTGAATGTTTTTCTTTTCCTTACGCAGACCTGCAGAATTTTGACAGAATTTCTGGTTAAATTTTATTGCCTCCGTTTTTTTTCACTCTGTGGCCTAGTCTTCATCATCAGTCTCCATAAAAAACACTAATCTCCATTTTGGAGACAGGAAACTAAAATTGAATCGTTGAAAAACGGGAATTTAGACCGAATTTCTGGTGAAATTTGATTTCCTCCAATTTCTTTTTTCTCACGCTCTGGCCGAGTCATCATCATTAACGTTCATAAACAACACTAGTCTCCATTTTGGGGACACAGAGAA
Organism: Macrobrachium nipponense; assembly: GCF_015104395.2. Classification (NCBI taxonomy): domain Eukaryota; kingdom Metazoa; phylum Arthropoda; class Malacostraca; order Decapoda; family Palaemonidae; genus Macrobrachium; species Macrobrachium nipponense. Next base: position 51,917,795 of record NC_087212.1, read on the forward strand.
CTAAAATTGAAACGTTGAAAAATTTGTCAGTTTTTCCAGATTCAGACCTGCAGAATTTGGAAAGAATTGTTGGCGAAATTTGATTTCCTTCGATTTCTTTTTATTTCACTCTGTGGCCGAAATTTTAATTTGTTTTACACTAATCATTGATGTTTATTGTAATTTGTTGTATACTAATCATTGATGTTAATTTTAATTCTTTTTTATACTATTGGTTGATATTTAAAACTTATTTCCTCGTTCATGATGGATTAGTAGCCACATGTTGCAGCCCAGGTACTTTTAGTGAATAAATTAATATCGAGATATTTTAATTCATTAGTATCTTATTAACTTTTATAGTACTCCATGTCTCTTGTGTTACGGAACTTGTTAACACTCAGCATCATATTTGTGCTCTTCCTCGTAAAGTTTAGAGAGTTTAATCCGTATCATCAGCATAGTTCTCGGCTACTTGTATACTTTATAAACAATTCAGCGTGCCTGTTTCTACCACCCTCATTCTTATCCACATTCATATAGCTGATCCTGAGAGACCCTCCTTGGACTGGATTCACCAGATCTCTTAAAAGTTCTCCCATTTGCATCCCTTGATAGCCCTATCTTCAGGAAAGTTGTGAGGGGCTTATGCTTAACTCTCTTGTGAGAGTCACATTATTCTTTAGATATTACACAAAATATTTAAGCAGATATTACACAAAATATTACACTAGATATTACACAAAATATTTAAGCAGATTTTCTGTGCTGAACACCACTTACCGTTTATTCATTTTATTTTCCAATCAAGAATATCTTTAATGAGGTTTACTGCCCATAAATGGGTTTATTGATTATTATTTATTCAGCTCTCCACTTCTCTAATGAACAATTTCAGTATCAGGTTGGGAAGATCAGTTCTTGACTCATCAAATTTTTGCTTAATATTTCCTTTTTCAAAAGCTTGAAAGAAGCATTTACATGAGCATATCCTCGTTGAATGTGCATAATTTTTTCCATTATCAAGTGTCAACATTAAAATTAATGATCTCTGATATTTTAGTGCCTAACTACATATGCTCACGAGTGTTCATTAATGTTCACAAATGTTCATGAATCAAATCATATTGCAACAATTTAATGTGCAAATCGAGTCTACCCCAAAAGCTTTCATACTAAAACCCCCAATTAGATGATAATGGCGAGATGGCTTTGATGGTGAACTGTAAGCTTCTTGAACAGGGGAACTTCATTGGATCCTGGGAAGGGATAAAAAGGATGGAAATTCCAAAGCCTGTGAATCAGCAAAGAAAGAGTTGTCGAAACGTAGGATGCACAAAATATAAACAAAATATATACAAAACATGAAAAAAGAAATGAATGCGTTGTGTTATGCTATATATATCATATATATATATATATATTATATATATATATATATATATATATATATATATGTGTAGATATGTAGATATGTATATATATATATATATATATATATATATATATATATATAAAAATATATATATAAATATATATATATATATATATATATAAGAAAAAAAAACCAGACTAAATACCTAAATGAAATCAAATGAAAGTAGTTTTAGCAAAGACATTCTCCTGGAAATCACAGACTTTCAAAATGTGATTCAAATATTGTTGTTTCCACCGAAAGAAAAGATCTATACGAGTAGATCATACTTCTGTTATACAATAGAAGTTTGAAATTTGCGGCACTATCTACCCTTCACTTTATACATGCTGCCATCTCTCTCTCTCTCTCTCTCTCTCTCTCTCTCTCTCTCTTTCTCTCTCTCTCTCTCTTTAGTTATGAAAACGTATGACTTACTTCTTCATTTGAATAGAAAAGAAAAGGATTAGTAGTTGATTGAAATAACTGAATTTGGTCTACTCTTTCATTTTGCACGTTGTTATTTGTTCTGTCTCACTCTCTTCAGTTGGTTGATGATCTGAAAATTGATGTATGATTACTAAAACTGGCATCACAACAGGAAGGACGAGTCGTCTAATAACTCGTAAATGAAAAACGTCAGTCGTTTACTGAACTTGGCCGAGTCGGTAATGTCACTGAAATTCTGATTTTTTCCTCTGTCCCCTGGTTAAATCCACGAAAGGACGAAATTATCAACAAAGAAAAATTCACCTTCGATTAATCTATATGAAAATATATTAATTCCGAGGTAGAGCGAATTGGACATAAAGGACATTTGTAGCTTAATGTATATATATGAATCACGGTGATGTGATAAATATTCACACATCATATATATATAATATATACATATATATATGTATAACTGAATCACGAAAGTTAGGAACGTGATAAATCCATAAATAAAGATATATGCCACGAAGGAAAAATAAACGAATGAGGATCTGCAAGATCTTCCGACGTTAAACGTCCTTTACTGAGCAGAGACTGAGCAGTCTCTGCTCAGTAAAGGACGTTTAACGTAGAAAGATCTTGCAGATCCTCATTCGTTTATTTTTCCTTCGTGGCATATATATATATATATATATATATATATATATAATATGAAGATTGATATCACCATCCCAACCCAGTATTACCAAGCAATGGCATTTATCCTTTACGCGATGGAAACTGAGACAGGAAAGATGCGAAGCAAATCTATTTGAGCCCCTTAAAAGGGAAAGAATAACTGTGTCATGGAACAAATGATATTTTGTTTTTTCATTTTACGAAACTGACGTTCGAGATGACACGTCCTTTTTATGTTTTATTACTCTATTATTTCATTTACGTTGCTTCTAATAAAAAATTTTCTGTTAAATTTAAAGTCATGTTGTAGAGTGAAGCAATGTGGTAATTACGTCTTTTTCTGTTTTGAATGAATTGCTCGTGATAATAGTAAACACTTTCTATTTTCATTCTCGTTCCTGACATACGATGTTATTACTGTACACTCTGTTCTTTAGGTTATTCAATAAATTCTTAGATATTATTTTCCTGCTATCACTGGATGCTGAAATTAAGGGTAAAAGTTTTCCCATTTTTCAAGCTTTATGCCAAACTCTCGATATTAAATAACTTAAAAAATAGTAATATTTATTAATTATATTCATATTCTTGAATTCTCTGCGAAGGTTTACATGTTTTTGCTCAGCCCGTTTTATCCCTTTTTTTTTTTTTTTTCTCTCCACTTTGAGGCTTTTAGTTCCTCGTTGGACGAGGGTTGTGTGCTTGCCTACAGTTTCGGTAGTCGCGAGTTCGATTCCCCGCTCTGCCAACGTGGAATCAGGGGAATTTATTTCTGATGATTAGAAATTCTTTTCACGATATAATGTGGTTCGTAAACCACAAGAAGTTGTAGGTCCTGTTGCTAGGTAACCAATTGGTTCTCAGCCAAGTATACGTATCTAATCCTCCGTGCCCAGCCCTAAGAGAGCTGTTAATCAGATCAGTGTTCTGCTTGAATTGAAATATACTTTGAGGCTTTTATTCGCAAGATCATTCTGTGAAGGGGAAAAGTCATGGTCTGGAAGAAGGAATTTGGTTGATTTATATTAATCCGACTTCATGCATGCATGGGTCCTTGATTTAAGGCTTAAAATCTATAAAATTGAGTACTTGGCCAGAAGTGGACCTCCAAATTCTTAGGTTACAGAAAGAAGATGGTAATCTTGGTCACAAAGAATCAGCCTTTAAGAGTTCTACAACAAAGTTCATTTAGGATTATCTGCTTGAATGCGTTGACTGTCTAGTTTACTGACTACCATATTTCGTACATGGCCAACTATAATTTTCTTACTACCATAGGTTGTGTCTTTTGCACAGTTTGAGGATTCTTCTTCATAGGCCTTGATGGTTTAGTGTTGGTTGTGGTATATCCAGTTATAGTAGTATTTTCGTAAAATTGCCAGTAATAGTTTTTGTATACAGAATCAAATGAAAAGAACAATAATAACACATTCAAAAGGAATTAGCGTCATTGTTCAATAACAAATTATTTATTTTCTTGAAAAAATCTGCCTCACTAGAGTAGTTTAGCAGTAACAAACGCTAATGATTGAAAGAAAAGGATTAAGGCAAGAAAAACTACCTTTACGATGGTAGAGTAAGTAATTTGAAAGGGTGTGAATTGCTGTTGGTGAGAGCGTTCCTCCAACGATCTGCAAACTTTCGACTCTTTGAAACCAGAGTGGCATGCAATATGCACTTTCCGACACGTATGTAAGGAATTTCAAGCTAAAAACAAATGGATGTTGACTGCACGTTATTCAGTAACTGATATTGCTTTGTTAACGAATGGGAAAGGCAATCATCGTTAGTATCGGATTTGTGATTGGCGGAAATGTAGAGTGATAATAACCCCTTTCCCCAAAGATGGATAACTCAGATTTCGTATTCAGTTGAAAGCTTTTATATCTGGGCAAAATTTTCGAAATAAAATACTTCATAAAAATTAGCTTTTTATTTGAATAACAGTCGTTCAGTTTTTGTGAGGCACTGAATAGCTGCTGTAAAAATATTAGTCCAGTCATACTCACAGGCATCTCACTATTGCATGCCAGAGCAAGAGGAGTTTTAACCCTACACAACCTCTAACACACATACACAAACTTGCGTATAAGTAGCTATTAATCAGAAGTCAATAGCACAGGACTTATCACAATGCTATTTTTCGACAAGTTATAACGGTATATATAGAAAAATGGTATATTTTCTTTATTCGAGAAGTCTCGTAACACTGGCAAAAGAATACCGCCATCGAGCCAGGCCGGAAGAAGTAAAAAGATAAAAGAATGCGAGGGAAGAGCGTTGGTTGTAACCTTTACTGGTGTTCTATGGCCGCTCAAGAGGAGGAGGAACATGGTCTCTCAATTAAATGAAACAATTACCGGAAAAGGACCAACAGAAAAAGAGAGACTTAAGAGGCCACCGTATGGCACAAAGAAAGAAGGTTTAAAGTAGAACTGAGATCTTGGCCATTACAAAGCGGGTTGACTGTTTTCCTGCAGTTCAGGAAAGGAAGGTAAAGGACATTTCAGAGATATGAGAACTTTTCCAGACATTAAATCACGCGTAAAGTTTGGACACTACAAGCGAAATTTACTTGTGCGTGAGCATTTATATATGTGAATATGGATATATATATATATATATATATATATATATATATATATTATATATATATATGATATATATATTATATATATATATATATAATATATATATATATATATGTATATATATTATTTATATATCTATATATATATATTATATATATATAATATATATATATATTATATATATATATATATGTATATATATTTTCCTTTTCTAAAGTAGAATGGTCAACTTTTAATTTCTGTAAGTTTGTATTTTAGTGCCTTCAGGAAGGCAGTTAAATACAACACTGCTGCAAGTTTTTCATGTAATTTGTTCGCTGCTGCTTCATTACAACAACGCCACAGCATCTTAGCAACTGAGGAATAATGTTTTTGTTGTGAGATTAAGTTGGCCTTGTGCCAGCATAGGCTATTGTGTGCGAGCCTCCGAAAAAATGACAGTATGGTTTTGAAGTCTGTTTTTTGTGGAATGTGGGTGAGAAGAGAAAATTCGAGCTGTGTTAGATTTCAAAGAATAGGACTACCGAATAATCTTCTGACAATACAATCACGGGTGTTTACGAGCAAATTCAAGCAATGTAGAACAATAACCAGCAAATTTTTTGCTTTCAAAATTCTGAACACTGAATTTTTTTCACGTACACAATATATACATATGTATATATATATTATATATTGTATATATATAATGTATGTATATACACTAACACACATATATATATATATATATATATATATATATATATTATATATATGAGTGAGTCTCACTATTCATTGTAAATACAATGATATCTAAAGAAATTAATCTTTTATTATTAACTTTTAATCTTGGTGTGTATACAGAGCATTTCGAAGCTTCGGGCCTATTTAAATTGGCCACATGGATTTAGGGTGCATTTTCCCCCAGATCGTTACCATCGCCTTGCGCTTGCAGTTTTAGTGCATTTTACACCAGGCTAATTCTGTATGGTTTTCCCAACTCTTAAGATGCATATTTTTCTTTTATGTTATTCAGTTGCGTTTTTTGGAAGAAGGTTATAATTAAATAAAGGTGTTTTAGTTATGTTATCCTTAACCCAAAACTAAGTTACTGAATTGACCTTGAGTATGACCTGCGTAACTTAATGTAGGAGACCCCCCACCCTTTCTTTTTTTTATAAACGATCGCAAATAGAATTCTTTGTGAGTTTAGTGTACTTAGGCATATAATCGTGGCCGGCGTTCCTAAGGAAGGTGTACTTGGACTAAAGATTTTTGGTCTTTTTCCGGAACATGATTATTGGTATAACTCTTGTTGCTGTTATCATCTCCCAGCAAAGTGCTAGGTGAAGTTTCCGTTGCCCTTAACAGACATTTGGAAACAAATATTTGGAACAGGATAGTGAGAGGTGTAGTCGATGGGTATGAAGGTGAACTCCAGTAAAACGAAGACTATTGATCAGCCAATTTTTCATGTTGTTCCATGATTTGTTGTGTAAAGGTATTACTGTACTAGAATGAATATTTGGCAGCATGTGCGTTACTTTGTAAATAACTTTCACAACACGTAGGAAATATATGTAATGCAGATATAAATCTGTCTTTTGATTATAAAGGGCTTCCCTCCTTACGAGGACGATTGCCATAATATATAGATATATATATATATATATATATATATATATATAAATATATATATATATATATATATATATATATATATTATATATATATTTAACTCTATTATATATACATATACATTGTGTGTATGAATTGTGTGTGCATATTGAAAATAATAAAGCATGCATGTTTGGTGTTTACTACTCTTTTGTGAATACATGAAATATTGCATCATAGATTGTTGTAGTTTTTTTCTATTTAAGTTGTATGTGTTGTTTGTGCTCTTGACTATATTTTTCTAATGTTTTCCTGTACTAAAAAAGTAATGAGGTACCTTTATGATGACGAGTAAATACCTGAAGCGTGACTGTTTGCATCTAAACCAATCTCTCTCTCTCTCTCTCTCTCTCTCTCTCTCTCTCTCTCTCTCTCTCTCTCTCTCATACACGCACGCACGCACACACACACACACACACACACACACACACACACACACACACACCCATATGCGGAGAAAAACCTCATTCAGTTCCTCAGATTTGCAAGTACGCCCCTTCCTAAAAACAAGCGAGACTTTCTCTCTCCCCAGTCAATAAGGGAGCTGACGCACCTAACCGCCTCTTGAGTGAAAATCCATACCACCTGTGGCACCTTTTAGGGGTAGGAAAACACAGACAAGTGAGTGGCACTGTGCCTTTAGACATCTTATTAAACACCGGCTTACAGCGTCGGGATACTATGTTGTGGGCGTAACAGATGGCGGATTTTTGGAAGAAAGAGAATTCTTGAGCGAGGCGCTTAGGTGAAGTGCGGAGCATGCATCTATAGAATGGTTTTTGAAGTAATGCGCGCGCACACACACACACCGATGTTGAAACCTAATAAGTGTTTTGAAGCAGTTTGGTGGGGAGAAAACTGAGGACGTTAGAATGGGCGTGAAAAGGTTGAGATGTTGACCACAAGATAATGGTTATAATATTTAGGAGTCCTAGAGTTCGTATAAAATGGAATTGTCTATCGCAGTATATATAGGTGGAGATCAACAAACTTCTGATGACATAGAAATGTAATGATAATATTTTCATAATATAAGGTTTTCCCAGAGGAGCCAGATAAAGGATTAAAGAAGTATTGAATGCTGCCGATTTGGGTATCCCCTTGGACCGCCTTCTTCATGGGAAACAACTTATAATAAAAAATGCTTATGTATATGACAGTTCCATATTGTGTATCGTAGACAGTTTACGAACTTCATGTACTAAACCGTATTTTTGAAAAGACTTCTAAACCAGATAGTGTATAATGATGCAGTTTTAAGTGACAGTTGTTTTCATGTATCCATTTTTCTGTATTGATTTATATATATATATATATATATATATATATATATATAAATAAATATATATATATATATATAGATATATATATATATATATATATAATTATAATTTTTCCATGCTTGCAGAGACTTTTTTTCTATGTAAACATTTTTTGTCGATGACATATAATTATTTATATAGGCAAAGAAAGCTTGAGCAACAGAAGGCAGGCAGTGAATTCTTGATGCTTTTCTTCCGTTGATGGTATGACTGTGGAGCAGGAGCCGTCAGGTTAAGGGCAAAAATTTGTTTTTATGAGAAGGGACATACATCCCTATAACTAAGGTTAGGGTCTCGCTAAGATTCAAGTGCTACGAGGTTGAGATTTCAACTACCACGATAAGAATTCCCGTGTCAAATCGAGGGTTATTATCTATAGCTGGCGTTTTGTGGTGAATTACTTCGTATCTGTAGATTCTGTATAATATTGTGTGTATATATATATATATATATATATATATATATATATATATATATATATATATATATATGTGTGTGTGTGTGTGTGTGTGTTTGTGTTTGTATGTGGAAGATAACTGATGTCGGGTTTTGAGGATGGAAGTGGTAAAAAATTAAAGTTCATGAATTGTTGGTTGTTCAAGATTACGTTTTAGTGATTTTTTTTCCAAATAAGTTAGCTTGATGAGTTCGTTACTGTATAGCACCTACACTAAAGAGATATTATAGATGAATTCCTAAAATATCCTAGTTTTACCAGACCAGGTTGAGGCTTTAGTTATGTGGATGCAGAATAGTTTTTTGTTGTTTTTTCAAGGCTCTTGTTTATGGAAAAACATTTCCTCAATATTTTTGCAGTAAACAGACTGACAAAATTTAAAAAAAAATCTGGTTGAAATACGATGGAAAGAGTTTCTTTCCTACCACGCCATCGGCGTCAATGACCTTTACTCTTGTGTTGCAACAGCAATAAATCAATCAATCTGTCCCACAGGGCTTTGGTAACCTAAGGTAAAAGGAGGGATTTTTTTTTATTTACGTTGTTTTGTTTTACTCCCAGGGAATATAGCGTTTACATCTATTGTTTTACTCCCAGTGAGTATAGCATAGAGATATCCTACCTTTATAGTTTTTTTTGTTTTTTTTTTTTAGCTGAAATCGTGAATTCCTTGTATATGCGGCATTGGAATATACATCAGAATATTTCAGTTTTAATTAAACAAAATATTTGTCTAGAAACATATGCTGACACTGTATTCCAATACATGAATATTTCCATTGAGTTTTTACTCTCCCTTTTATTATTGTTCAAATATTCTGATTTTTTCCATTTCCAGTTTTATACAACTTTTAGTGCTATTTAATGACATCATTGTTGTTTGTATCTATTGATCCGCTTACTAAGGATTAACTCATTGTATTACATACGGAAATGTACTAAATGAACACCTCGGGTAATTCCTTGACATCTAGATATGTTATCCCTGGTCATTTTCGAATAAACATGGTTTGAATACCAATTAAATTGCGTTCCCATTTTGTAGAAAGTTTTTCTTTCTTTGCCATCTATTACTTTTGACCTTTAACAAGCCTGTTAGCAATTTGTTTTATCAGCCTATATTCATGGCTCGTTTCCATTAAAATTTTATTAGCGTTGGTCTACCAGACATATCCCATAAATTTTGTGAGGCAAGATTTACTGTGGAGTAGTGAAGGCAATGAACCGTCTGTATCAGTCACAGTAGGAACCGTAGTGAATCTCCCTTGTGTCGGGTATACATTTATGCTACATGTGTTGCTTTTTTTCGAGTAATGACCATCGAATCTTCAAGTTAACAGCCTACATAGATGGGTTTGCTTTGAGGGAATAGGAAAAAATTTTCTTAGGAAGCTGAATATTAGTGAAAATAGTCAGCGAAGCGATACATGTCAGCCACATGGTTCAAGGCAGGGGAAAGCATTGGTTGCGTCTCTTATTTATAATGGCAGATTATTAATTTTAATGCGACAAATATAGTCGATAAAAATAAATTGGAAATTTAAGACACTCCTCAGTGCGTAGCTGCAAAATAAAGTTATCCGCTGTTGTTATTTTGTTTACAATGGCAGGCTATTAAATAATTTTTAAAGTGACAAGCATATCGTTAATAAAAAAAAGTAGAAAATGGGAAAACAGGGCACTCCTTTGCTCGGAGCTGCAAACTGGATAGCCATTATTTACAAGTCCATTACACAGTGGTTCTTTGCAGTGAGTTGATCGAGCTATTATGGACGCAGTAGTTAGATATATACCCTTTAGTTCTAGTTTTTAAAAGTTTAAAAACAATACAGGCAAGAGCCTATTTGTGACCGTTTGGAAAAGATACAAGAAAATTGTGTAAAAATTGAATAAGTGCCAAGGTTTCAGATGACATTCGGTGAAATGAATATAGCCATAGTGACTGATTGCCATGAAATTTGCTGTTTTTGCCATGTTATTGATTGTGAAAATAGAAGAGATGGTAATATTTTTTTGTCAATTTGCTCTTTATTGGATATGAATAAATACTTTATATTATGAAAGCATAAACATTCCCAGAATATGTATGTAGTGGAAAATGAGCACACACCCTTCTTAAATTGATATATTTTCATCTTTTATTAAACAGACTTTTAGTCATGAACGAAACATGAAACGTCACGACAAAGTCATCAACATGTAAACCTTTCTTTATTGCCAACGATTCTGTTGTTATTTTAGGATGAACATTCTCCTTGAGTGCTGAGTTATAAATCTTAAAACCTTAATATAACCTTGCTAACGCCTTTTTAAAATATGATGTTAATAGAATACCCGTGTTTTCCTAGTCCAACCACCAACATCAAACGTATAAATAGGTTTCTACAGCTTAAGTTTTTTTTTTTTTTTTTTTTTTTTTTTTTTTTTTTTTTAATGTATACGAAGTTAGTTATTGCTTCTGTGTATTCTGAACCAGAATTACCGGGTACACGCAGGAACTATAACAAATGTGTAAACAGATTTTGTGATAATTGGCTGGCCCCTTACATTCACAATGAGGACTTTCGGTAGATTAGTGCTCATTAATCTGGGGTGTTTTTAGATCTGCTTTAATGGTATTACCGGGAGCAATTAGAGGTAAGGTAAATCCTATAAATTTTATGTAGCTTCTAATATAATTCATGTCATAAATAAAAATCTGGCCGCTTCACATTAGTGAATGTGCGATTAAGATAAGCTTGATATATATGAAGAGACATCTCTTGTGTTTCCTTTGTAGATTTATGGATCGAAACCTTTCTTAGCATAATTGAATTAATCCTTTGATGTATGAGAAGGGTCATTTCAAATTGGAATCAAGGAAGGCTCTGTGGGGAATACAGCCTTTGCCGCGGTCTTCTGATTCTTCATTAGCGCTTACCCAGTATCAATTATTGTTTTTGTTAATTGGTAAGGTAATTAATTTTGTTGGTTATAATTGGGCGTAAACTAGGAATTGCACATAGACAGCATTATCCTAATCTCGGACATTTAACCTGCCTTGTAAATTACTGCTATTGGTACGACTGCAGGGAAGGGAAATAAAAAAATATAAAGATAATTAGTAAATGAGAGAGAAATAGAAAGGGAGAAATCAAAAGGAGGTCTTAATGGTTAAAGAGCAAGGGAATCCAATAAGCAACCGAATCGGATCCAGCTAATCCTATTTCTTTCTATCAGGAACGACAGCCTCCCAAGGGAACTTGTCTCATTCCCTTCACCCGAATGAAGACAGCTGGCACTGCCCCTCTGCCACTTCCTTTAGCCAATCCTGATGACTCCAGCTCTTTTTCCCCTTTGGTAGTAGAGTCATGGAGAAGCATTGGAATAAAAGATAGGCGCTTGAGAAGTACGAGTACCAAATAGTTAGCAGAAAAGATGAGCACATTTTGGACTGGGATGATGTTAGATGGCTGGAAATAGTGTGCGTGTGTGTGTGTGTAAGAAAGAGAGAGAGAGAGAGAGAGAGAGAGAGAGAGAGAGAGAGAGAGACGTAGGGGGTGTGGGGGGGTGGGGGTGGGAGGGTAGTGAGACAGGCTCATTTGAAAGAGAATTATTTGAAGTGAAGGATGAATAGCAGCACCATTATCGTCGGTTCTTTGGCCTCAAAGAAATATGTACTTCGGAAAAGCGCGAGATGGAGGACTGTTATCAGGAAAGATTGTAGTGGCTTGATTAGAATAATTTTGAGGCGATGCGTATGATGAAATAGGTTTTCTCAGGAAACACGAGTTCATTAAGCGGAGTAGTGATACGCAAATGGAAATAGTAAAGTAGTAGTACATTAAAAAATGAAGGAGTTTGAAAATGATAGATTTCTGTAGGTGGATAGTTCTTTACCAAGAAATCTTCGAAGATGTGTTCAAGTACAGAGAACTCTTGTGAATAAAAATAAGTAAGAATAAGAAAGTTAAATGAGACTGAACAACGGTAAGAAACATAAAATAAGACATTTTTAGAAATCTCACACCAAGGACTTGCAGCAACAACGAAAAAGATATGTTCTTAAGAATTTAGTATTGATTAGTAAAGTTTTAAAAAAATTTATAATTACTGAGGATAAAAGGAGGCAGAGGAACGTCATGAAGGAAAGTGGTGGTAAGAGACGGGGAGAGATCATAAAAAGGAAGCATTTTCAAAATGAAAGCATCCGTGTAATATGAGATATGATGTGTAATGTTGGTAGAGGACGAGAGGAAAAAAATGACTCAGGCTAAAAATGGCACTATTCTTTAGACACCACTTCGAAGACGGGAGACCATTAAGATGATATGAAGTAGATGGTGTAGGCGAGGATGTAGAGTGTAAAAGTCAAATAAAAATTAAAGTAATCCGTGGTTTACAAAATACTTATGTGGAGGACCATTTACCGCGTGGAAAGGTTCACAAGAAAATGAAGAGCAGCAATCAGGTGATTAACGTCTGTCTCCTTTAATGAAAAACTTGGGAATATAAAAGCCAGGGAGCAGCAGGTTTTTAAGGTATGAAACTGAACGGTAATGGCTTGAATGAAATGAGGTGCTAATGACATTTGCAAATTAGGAAATGAAAGGAGTATAATTGAATAAATAACTCCCAGCCACATGCTCTTTGAATTACTATAACTTAAGTTATAGTTACACGATTCCTTCTTAATACGATAAAACTGATCATTCTCAGGTTTCACTACTGACGGTTGCGCTGCTGTTTCGCCTCTCTCTCTCTCTCTCTCTCTCTCTCTCTCTCTCTCTCTCTCTCTCTCTCTCTCGCTCTCTCTCTCTCTCTATCTCATATATATATATCATAATATTATATATTATATATATATATATAATAATATAATGGTATATATATATGTATATTATATAAAATATAATCTATATATATATCTATATATTTATTTACTATTGTTTTTATATCAGGTGATTTGATGTAGCTCTTGATTCAGTGTCACAATTGTTAATGTTGTTAAATACTTTTCTACTGAATGATGTGAACGATTTCAGAGGAAAAAGCATTTTACAAATCATTAACGCACAAAAGCCTCTTGAAGCAGTAGAAATAGATCACCGGAAATATAAATATCGGTTAAATAATGGGGCAGAATTTTGGAGGGCATGACTTTGAAGAGGGTTAGTCGGGGAGAAAGAGACGTGAAGATACGCTGCGTGGTGTATATATACATATATATCTAGAGCAATTTCTGTGGGAAATTCCCCGCACAACAATTATTTCCTACTGTAGAGTTATTTGTATCGGCTACTGTCATAAGAGATATACTGATTTGATTTTTTATTAAAAATTTCCTTCTGTCAGATAACAAAGAGACAAAAACTGTTATTTGTCTGTTATTCATATGATATCTAAATGTATTTTCATGTTTATCAGGGATGTAGAAACATGTACGTCTCTATTGCATGATATAAGGATCAAGTAACCACATCTATTCGAGAATGATGCCTACATCATTTTGTATGAAATTTGCTATGATACTGACGAAATCATATCTGTATTAACTAGTGAAGAAGCTAGAAGGAAAAATTGGAGGG
>NC_087212.1:51932393-51990528 GCF_015104395.2 Macrobrachium nipponense
TAGAAGGAAAAATTGGAGGGAAGTTCGTGTGTGTCTATACAAAAGATGCTTACGTCTGCATCAGGGAGCTGAGTATATATAATATATATATATATATATATATATATATATATATATATATATATATATATATATATAGTATATATAATATATATATATATAGATTATATATATATGTATATATTATATATATATATCTATATATATATATTATATATATATATGTATGTACGTACATATATATATACATACATATATATATATATGGTAGATTGGTTTTTTAGATTTAGATTTTATCTTCCCGCCACTGGCCAGTGGCATAAGGCTGATACAGTTTCTCTCATCTGTCTCTATCCCGAGCCATTTCCCTCGCTTCCTCTAAGTTTTGGATTTCATCCTCAAGATCCCTGACAATTATGTCTATCCACCTCGTTCTTGGTCTACCCAGCGGTCTTCTTCCTATTTGTACTGCTCTCAGTGCTCTCCTGGGGTCTCTATTCTCTTCCATCCTCCTCAACATGTCCAAACCATTTCAGCCTTCCCCTCTTCAACCTGGTACTGACTGGCCTTTGCCTCAATCTCACCCTGATGTCTTCATTTCTAACATAATCATCCCATTTAATGCCAAGTATTCTTCTCAGCAGCTTCATCTCAAAAGCATCCAACCTTTTCTCCTCTGTTCTGGTCAGTGCCAGGTGGGGACGAGCCATACATCAGGACTGGTAGTACTACTGCATTGAATATTCTCATCTTAGTTCTCAAGCTGATTTCATGCTCGACCAAACGTTTTTTCTCAGAACCTCAAAACTGCTCTTGCTGCTCCTAGTTTTTCTTCTTTGTATATCTTCAATTTGCCTCCCGTCTGCTGTTACCACACTTCCAAGTAAACAAACTTCTCAACTTGCTTGAGTTCCTGTCCTCTGATTGTCATATCCTCCATGTGCACCCAATCATCATCCTTACTCACAACCATGATCTCGCTCTTCTTTGTGCTGATGTTCAAGCCAAAATTCTGTGTCTCTGTCTCCATCCTCATTACCATACCTACCAGCACCAGCCACGTATCAGCAACCAACGCAACATCATCAGCAAAGTCCAAATCCATAAAAACTTCTCCACCAATACTAGCCCCTCTGTTTTTCATTCTCCATCACTCTTCTCATTATATGGTCATATACATTAAAACAAGGTGGGTGACATAACACATCCCTGTCTTAGCCCACTTCCAACTGTGAACCATTCACTTTGCTGTCCATCCAGCTTGTACACAGCTGCACACTCCTTGGTACCAGTTCTTTAGTATCCTTATCACTTTCAGTGGTATACCATAGTGTTCTGCCACTCTCCACATTCCATCTCTCCATACTGAATCATACGCTTTCTCCAAGTCTATAAAAGCACAGAATATTGGCTTTGCATACTCCCATCTCTTCTCAATTATCTGTCTTAAGGTGAAAATTTGATCCACTGTTGACCTTCCACTTCTAAAACCACACTGCTGTTCTCTAAGTTTCTCTTCTACTATAGGTCTTATTCTGTTAAGTATTACTCTCATGAATATCTTCCCTGGGACTGACAGTAAACTTATGCCCCGATAGTTACCACACTCCCTTTTGCTTCCCTTATTTTTATATATTGGTATCATAATTGCCTTTTTCCAATCACTTGGTACCACCTCTGTTCTCCAAACTATGCTAAAAACAACTCTTAATGCTCTATCATCCTTCGTCCTCCTGCTTTTAGCATCTCTGCAGTTATCCCGCACACGCCAGCAGTTTTTTTCCATTTTTTTACAGATTTTAAGGCCTCTTCACCTCTCTGCACTAATGTCTTCTTCTTGTACCTCCAGGGCCTCGTTTAAATCTGCAATGCACTCATCCCTACCGGTAGTATCAACATTTATGGAGTCTTATTCAAATACCTTGCAAACAGATTCCTTTTCTCCATTTCGTCTGTGACCAAGTTCCCATCTTCATCCAACATGCCATCACTCCCTCCAAACTTTTTCTGGCTTGCGTTCCTCAAGAATCTCACAGCTGCAAAACATAGCCCTGCTCTCGCCAATTTCCATAGCTTCTTCAACTTCGTTAGCTTCTTTCTTTCCAAACATGTTTTGGTCTGCTTCATCCATATCACTTAGTTCTCTCAGCTTTCTATTTCTTCGTCTTTTTAGTTGTTGTTTCTTCTCTAGGTCTTGTTCTCGTCCATTTGAACTCTCAACCTTTGTTGCTCTTGCACTTAACTTTTGCTTCATCACTAAACCAAGGTTTGCTGTTACTTCTCTTATAACCTAACACCTCTGTTGCTACGTTCTTAGTATCTGAACTTAATATTGCCCAGGATTCCTCTGAATCCATATCCATATTTTCCATACCAATTAATGCCGCAAATTTGCCTCCTACCTTCACCTCATACTGTTGTTTAACTCTTTCATTTCTCAACTTATCCACATCAAACTTTATAGTTCTCCTTTTTTTCTTGATTGGCCTATAACTTTATTCTAATCTTGGATATTACGAGTTTGTGGTCAGAAGGAACACGGCAGCCCCTAAAAGTTCTGGTGTCTAATATAGACTTCTTCCATTTCTGATTTACAATAACATAATCTATCAAATTTTGTACCAGTCCATTTGGCGACACCCATGTAGTTTTGTGCTCTAATTTATGGTTGAAATATGTGTTTGTTATAGATAACCCAGATGCACCACATAGCTCTAGGAGTCTTCTCCCATTATCATTTCTAGCTCCAATTCCAAATTTTCCAATTGTTCCCTGAAAGCCATCATACTCTCTTCCTACTTTAGCGTTTAAAATCCCCATCAGTAATAACATATCATGTCTTCTAACCTCTGTATAACTCCAGTTAGCTTTTCATAAAATTCATCCTTCCTTCTTATTCTCCACTCTCTTCAGTAGGGGCATAACACCTGTATAACAGTGATGTTTGTATATTTACCTCGCAACCTGCAAGTGACTATTCTCTCATCAATACATTCATAATGCTCCAACATTTTTGTTTTTTCAGCTTTCTTACTCAAAGCAATTGCTACACCTCTCTCATGTTCTCCCTACCCTGGTCTTTACCAGAATAGATGAACAACACATCCTCTATTCTTACTTTCCCACACCCAAGCCACCTAGTTTCACTCAATCCAGCAATTTCCAAGTTGTATCTCTTGATTTCCTGTGCCACTAAACTTGATCTTCCTGTCATATACCTTGTTCTCGCATTTAGACATCCAACTCGACAACTTTCTTTTGTGTTGAAGGGTGGCCGACTCCCTTCTGGTGAGGCACCTCTGTGACCATCTTCCACCAACCTCCTCCCACCAATGTCTTGGGGGTTTGGGAGGAAAGCATCATATGAGCCAGTTCGAAGTAAGGGACCAAGGTCCATGGCCACCCTGGCTCGGGCCTCATTAGTATCCTCAGGACCATGGTGAAGCTCACATCTCCCAATGTTCGCAACCCCAACTGTATCAGTTTCTGTCGTAGGGTATCTTTTTATGATGCAGGTTACGAGCCCACACCAAACCCTCCCCATTTATCCGGGCTTGGGACCGGCATGGCAATAAGTAGCCATGGCTGGGTTATATATATGGTATATATATATATATATATATATATATATATATGTATGATATATATATATATATATATATATATATAATATATATATATATAATATATATATATATATATATATATATATATATATATATATATATATATATATATTAATTACAAGAAAGAACGGGAATGTCTGTAAAAGAGGCCAAATTAGATTTGGAAGTGAGAGGAATTCAAGATTCGTCTCTAAAAAATATATATATATATATATATATATATATATATATATATATATATATATATATATATATATATCTTCAGTAACAAAAACCAGTAATGAAACAAATGAACAAACAGATAGAAGTAACGGAGCGCAGAGAAGTAAATCTCAAGAAGAAATTAATGCTTGAAAAAAAAGAAAAAATGGTAAAGAAAGAAGTAACGGGTACAGATCATATGGATAATATTTTATCAAACTCATTTGAACTATTAATGCAAACAGCAACCAGGAACGCAAGAATGTACTACTACAGAAATAAAGGAGGAAAGTTGTGATGGATCGAATATTAAAGGTAAAAAGACATTTGGAGAGAACACCGCCCAAAACGAAGAAACCTAAAGGTAAAGGATATAAAGACAGAACAAAAACAAAAGCAAGCCAAGAATGTACCTTTATCTCCTAAAATAATAATAAAACCTATGAATGCAGTTATCTAAGATACCGAAGAAATGGAGGAGAACCATACTGTAGATAACAATGATTATGTCAAGGGAGAAGAGATTACTCCTTCACCAATAATGGTACAAGAAGAACAAAAGAAATTAAAAATATACATAACACATGTGGATGTAATGGTTGTTTCATTGAATTGTGCAGCAATGACAAAAAGGATTTTTAACAAACATTATAGTATTTGATACTCTCTTAAACTGGAAAGCTCACTTAGGTGAAATCAAAATGTAAAAGAGCATTTAAATCTAATTAGAAAATTACCAAACACTACTTGGGGAGCCGGTAAACAAACCCTCACAATACTGTATAAAGCAACAGTGCTGTCTATCATTGATTACGGTTGTGAAATATATGGATCAGCATCAGACGCAGCACAGAAAACGTTAGATTCAGTTCATAAGGAAGGCCTTAGAATATGTACAGGAGTCTTTAGATCAACAACAACCTCACCTTTACAGGTTGAATGTTGTGAACTACTCTCTCCCCACAGAGAGCTAGTATTAAATAAGAGTGCCCTGATAATTTGGACAAACGATTGTCACCAGAAAAAAAAAATATATGACTTAGGAGATATATTATTAAACAATCATCCACCACCTTTCCCAATTCGAGCAGCTAGAAGATTGTTTGAGTCAATGAACATGAATATACAAATACCTTCAATAGTAAAATCACAAATCACCTCCTCCTTGGACAATTAATGAAATGAGAATTTGTACACAATTAAAATATTTATCAAAAAGTTACTCATATACACCAGAACACCAAAAACAACATACAGTAAAGCATATAAACCAAAAAGGTTCGCATTACGTAATATACACAGATGGATCTAAATCGGTACACGAAGTTGGATATGCTGCAGTGTCCAAGGAAAAAAGTATCAGTTCTCTCTATCAGAAAATGCCTCGGTATTTACAGCTGAATTATGTGCCATAGCATCAGCCATAGAAATAATTCAAGAATCCTCATTTAATGATTTTGTGATTTATAGCGACTTCAGAAACGCTATAGAAGCCATGCAAAATTACAATCCATAAAATAATATTGTACAACAAATGAAGATATTACTTCATAAGTTATATAATAATGGGAAAAATGTAGAAATGTAAATGAAGAGACTGATAGAGCAGCCAAAGAAGCAACCCGTATAAGATCAGGTGTGTATATCCCTGCTATTGATTATGTAAGACACATAAAGGTGGGTTTTATAAGTAAATGGCAATATCTATGGAATGAAGAAACTGAAAATAAGAAATTAAAACAAATAAAACCTGAAGTTAGAAAATGGAGTTCATCATAACAGAGAGACACACACAAGTAATCTGACACGCCTTTATATAGGCCATACTAGTCTGACACATGGGTACTCAATGATCAGCCCACGTGACCCTGTTCCCGAGTGCTCAGAGTACAAGGTGTTGATAACGGTCAGACATGTGTTGTGTGAATGACCCAAGTAACGATCAGCAGCGGCTGTCAACTTTAGGAAACAAATCAGTGAAGGAAATTTTGTCACAAATTTTTGTATTTTCAGTGGTTCCAATTTTAATGTTTTTAAGGAACTGTGATTGAATTAATGAATTATAAATATAGGTAAATAATAAAAGCATGAAAACCTTAGAGCGTTTAATGACTTATAAAACAAAAATTTAAACATTTTACTTGGCTTATTCTGAAATTTAATACACCTTTTTATTGTGTATGTATGGAAGCATGAGTAAATGCATTTATTGTGTGTGTTCCTGTATCAAAGCATATGTCTGTGCAGATTTTAATTTAATTTTGATTTACTCAACGTCATATTGAATGACCTATTTGGCCCCAGTGCTTGGCCTAGGCCTAGACTTCGCAATTTATTCTAATCCTGGCCTGCCGTATGAGAGCTGTAAGTCAGCTCAGTGGTCTGGTTAAACTACTTTGATGGTAAAAATAATAGTAGTATCATGACACTGATTTTGTTATTTCTTTAAAACTTACAAGACAAAATCTTAAAAGCAAACCGTGTGCATTAAGTCAAGAGCGGTTTGAAAACACACGAGTATGTTTCTTTTTTTCTGGTTTTTCCTACTTGTCCTTGTAGATGTGAAAAGGGGTGGGGGCAATAACCAATAGTCCTGTAGGTTTCGTGAGATAGTGATTTTCTTGACACCGGGATTCACCAACATAGTCATTACTACTTCCCAGGTGATACTATGCTAATACAGAGACTTATGAAGATTGCATCCCATTGGGTTCTTTGGTTTCTGGTAGTTTTGTCCTAAGTTTTCTCGTTGAGAGAAAACTTATAACTGTTGTATTATCTCTGGTTCGAACAATCCGCGTTGATCTTCCTGGAGAGTAGTAGTTGTTGCTGCTGTTTTTTTTTTTACAGCTGAGTTGTCCAGAGTCTTTTCTTCAAAGGATATTCTTTAACATTAAGTAACTATTCATGAGGAAATTGATAGGGAATGTCGCCTATTCTATAGATGACTTTTCTTTATTAATTTTCAACTTTTAAGGACAGCAATGATCGTACTTCTAAAAGTACTGGTGTTGTGTCGATGGCGCCAGTTGCTACTTCAGTTACAGTTGTGAATAAATATTTCTCTCTCTCTCTCTCTCTCTCTCTCTCTCTCTGTACGTAAAGAGTATGCACTAGACAAGGTTACCAACGGTAAATGAATCCTGTCCAGGCGAAAGTGGATTTCGGGTTCCAGACATGGAATGGTCAAGCCACAGCGGTGATTGTGCCTCCTCTTATATCTCTTCCCTTAATTATTTTTGCCGTAGTTTAATCATTTAATTACTCAAATATTCTGATAGGCATTTAGCAAATTTAAATACCGTAATATTGCAAGTCTTTGTGGAGTTAATTTACATATGGCTTAAATTTATAATAAGATTTTTTAAACAGGAAAGCATGAACTATAGAGAAATGACTTAATAAAATTAATAAAGACTCTTAACAGCTTGACTAATTATGATGTAAAATATCAAACCGGAAGCTCTTGCTATGACTGTTCATATCGACATACATAAGAAAATATCTTAGATTGCGCACATAACGGATATTTTGGTGAACTATTAATCCTTGTCACCAGTGGAAACAGCCTTATTACGGTGTAGTTTATTATGTCACATGGTAAGATAATTAAAGATTAGAAGGATTCAAACTTGTACAACGGGAAGTTGGCATGAAGAGGAATGCCTGTGCACTTGTAAAATAATGTAAGTAGTGATGAGAAAGACATGACTGAAGTGGAAATTATGGATGGATATAGAAAACAAAATACTGAGCTGAATTGGAACTTAATTCATTGGTATCTTTGTTTTGTGGGACATGCTTTTATAAAGGGAAAACTGAGAACTCATTTATGACATCAAAGTTATTGGGAAGACTTTTTGTTGACATTGAAAAGGGGTAAAAAGATAATGCGGTCGAGAGGTAAGCTACACTACGGATATATATATATTTGCGACTTCGCTTTCAGTTGATGAAGCTAATCTTTAGTTACTTAGTTGGTCATGTTAAGTTTTAAGGATGCGCTTTTATGCCCAAACTGGAATTTTTGATAAATTGTTTTCTGATCCTATGTCAAAATTATAACTGTGGTAAAACTATAAAGCCCTTTTCGTACATAATAGGAGCAATGAACTACTGAATGACCTAACTTATCGGATAGTTTTGTATATTTACGTATAAGCTAATGCAAGGATAGGAACTGTGAATTAAACCCCTCAGTTGGCAAGCAAAGGAAAATTGCGGTTTTAAACAAGACCACCTTACTTACTTTACTTAATTCCAAATTTAATAGTATAGTACAATAGTATATTTAAAAGTATTTTTAGGCTTTTAATCTTCCTGGGAAAATAATTTACCACGCCTGTTTGGGTGTGGAATACAGTTTGTTTGTTTTCTTGGCTGCCTTCATCGGGGATTATGGGATCAACAATCCACCTTTGATTACGGAGTTTTCATTTCATTGCAAGACGCTGACCTTTTCATACTTTCTTTTAGCTTTCAGTCTCAAATGTTCGTGCTTGTAATTGAGGAGTGAGCTTTTACGAAACCTGCTCTTCGACCTAAAGGGTACTAAATTTTGTTTATTGATCAAACAAAATTTCTTAACGCAACTTCTAGGAAGTATTAGAGATTAATATCTAAGAAAAGTATAAGATCTCACGTGATTTAATATTCACATAGACTGAGAGGTCGCTGCAGAGATTGTACTCATTGCGAGCTCTGGCGGCTCTTGTCACTGCACAAATGGACTTCGTAGGTTTTATTATACAAGACTCATCTTGACCTACAAGGTAAATATGTTGTTTATTATTGTGGTTACTTCAGTGTAATTTTTAGGTTTTGCAAAATCAATTCAGTTACAACTTACTGATGTAGTCATTTTGGTTCAGATGGAACTTAAGTTGTTGTCACCGTGGAGCGAAGAATAATGGGGCTTGGAAGTCGTAAGAAGCAAATGGGAGATTGACTGATTCACGGGTGCGATTTCGGTACAATACTTCAAGGATGAACCTGTATCATGCGGGTTGTTTGCACGAAGGAGCGGCAATAGAAAACATATATCGAAAATATTTGAGCACTTCATCAACAATGGTGTTTACATTAGGAAAATGTCCTGAAAATGACTGTCTAGTACACATTTTTTTCATCTCATTTTATTGAGCATAAAGATCTAAAGTTACCTTGAAGTTTTACTAAAATTCCGTATATATACTACTTTATTGTTTAATAATGATTACTTCAGTGGCAAAGAGCATACTTAGAACTGTCAAAGATGGGAAAATAATGCGGGTGTCTTTTTACCTTAATTTATGTAACATTGTTTTACAAGAAACGGCGTTACATATTCTGGTTTTATACAGATTTGGCTGTAATATTTACATAGCATACAACATTATATGTGTGAAATATGTAATATGTAGTGCTTTAGACTTTCTGCATGGCCTGGATGATCGCTCATGCACATGTATGTACTTGTTGTGCATGTGCTTTTATGCATGAAAACAGCTATATATGCAGTGTGGTAGCTGAAGGTTAAAATCAAGTCAACCTTGATTATTGCCAAAATTGTCAATATTGACGGTTATTTTATATCGTATTTGCATCAGCTTTTTGTTTGTTGTCCTTTTCCACGTGGTTTCTCTTGTTCTTTATATATATTTTTTTTCTGTTAGAATAGGCATTTTTAAGGAAAACCCCATTGTCTAGCAGATGAAGATTGGGGGAAAAAAACTGAGGACTTAATTGTCTAACTTGGGGTCGTTTTGCTGTTCCTAAAAACGTTTTTGATGATCATTTTGGTAATTAATTTAGTCTGTCTTATGCCTTTGGGCATATTTTAGCAGTGCCATACATTTTAAATACACCTTTCACATCCTTCGAGTTTGAAATCTTGCTTGGATAGTTGTAAAGTCTTGAGAACTACGCCACAGGCATTGAAATGCCCTTCTACTGCTGAGGTTTGTAGCAGCAAGTATATTGAAGATAGATTTCTTACGAGCTCTTGGGAATCTTATCCCAGAATGTAAACGTTCAAAGTACTTGATGGAATAATTTGACAAATGTAACCAAGTTTGGTTGGTGACTGATAGTATTGACTTTTACAGAAAGGTATTTTAGATGCTGGGCTTGTAGGTAGGAAATTGTGCCTTTAGGAATTTCTATAGACCTATTTTTAGTTGAATTGCACCAGTATTTGAAACAATACATAGAACATTGCAGTGACATAACAAAGGGTTTTGCTGAAATAAGTAATCCATATTTTGTGCTTTGATAGTTAAGAAGTATAGAATTACGCTATTCAAGAGTGCAAAATGCCGGCGTACATTGTTATGACGTGACACCACATTCATATAACGGGAAAACATGCATTATGCCATATATCAAAATTGGTAGATCAACATTATTGTTGTTTATTGGGGATGAAATAGACGCGGTAGGTCTCAAGTAGAGTAGAGTGTAGACATCGTTCGATAGTGCTAGATTCAGATATGTTGTATGTAAGTAATTTCGATAAGTATTATAATATATATATATATATATATATATATATATATATATACAAATATATATATATATATATATATATTATATATATATATATATATATATGCATGTATGTATGAAAGTATTTATTTGCATTAGATAAATGTTAAGAATTGTAGTAAATGTGTTCCTTTACTGTAAGCTAGGTGCTATTTTAAGTTAGAAGTAAGTTAATGTCATAGTTGAACAATTTCCTATATGAAACAAGGCTTATAAAATTTATGGAAATCGTCAGAAAAACGTTCTGTGTAAAGTATAATAATCAGTGCAGGAGTGAGTAGAACTAAATCTATTATTGAGGGATCTGTAGATATCAGAATTCGGAAATGAACTAATCCGCGAGTAATATTGTTATGGAAGTTGTATCTGTCTTGGCCACAACATTTATAGGATAAAAATGCAGATGAATGTGAGTGTTAATTGTAATATTTTTAGCTAACAAGGATTCGGTGAGAAAAACCTGGAAGAGAGGACATTGGGTCTTTTAAGTAGATTTGAAGAAAATAGATGAGCAACGTGAAACATTACTTTGATATCCAGCGTCCGATCATTGGGTTAGACTTTTGTGTCTCAGTAATCATTGTCAGTAATTGCACATAAAGAATAAGAGAAAGGCGAAGATAAAGTATGGCTAACCTTGAAAAAGAATTAATTTTATCTTTTCTTGCAAATCTGGTAGAAGCTTATATTTATTTAAATTGTCTGATAAGACTAGGGAGGCTATATCTGTTATATTGTCTTTTAGTTTTACAGTATAACTGAAAAAAGGGTTGTTCAAACATAATGCTAAAAACGATCCATGAATTTTTCCCGTCTTCTGAGAGTAAATCATCGTTTGTTATTGTTAGTTATGCTGCTTGTGATCAATAAAATTATTTGCATGACACATTTAGTGGGCCTAAATTTGACTTCTGATTTTCACACATGATTAACATAGGTCTATTTTCAGCAGTATATATACTCTCTCGGATACGTAATGTAAATGAATATTTAAATAGACAAAATCTATATTAATCTTCTTTTATTGGCCATGTTCTTTTATCTTATCCTTTTCATAATTGCTTAACATTATTTACCTAGACCTAACTATTCAAAGTCAAAAAGCAATCATAAAAAAATCAAACGAATATAATTCAGTCTGTTATTTTTTATAAAATTCATTGCATAGCATCCTGTTTCCTTAGACACGTTGGAAAGCTGTGGAGTCAAAATTGGCGAATACATTAAGAAAGGATTACTTTCATAAGAGCTTTCTTGGGTTAATCTTTCTGTAGCTATTCATTTCTTCTAAATAGAAATTAATTAGAATTAGTTTCACATGTATGGCTAGACCTACTACCATAAGCATATTATGAGTAGCTGGAAGGATAAGAAGTATGAAAGATGAAGTTCTCGTTTAAGTCTATTTCAGATTTTTTTTTCCTAACAAAAACCTCCTGCTTTAATCAGGGGTAGCTCTTTGGCAGCTACAATAATCATAACACGAGTGTATGCAAATATTTTGGGGAATGAAAGATAAAATAACTTTGAACAGAAAATATTTTATAAACATGCATTTTAAGGTTGTCGGTGAAGGGAAATTTAAAATAACCATTATCATTAGTGATGCTTCCATGCGATGGAGTCATGGAGGGTATATACCTGGAGTTGTGATCTCTATTCCAATACTATGTAGTTCGGTGGTCTTCCACTAGGGCGGCATTGCAAAGCCTTGCGGCCATTTTTAAAGGTCTGCTAACCCTCAAGTTGAACAGGGATTAGCACAAATGTGAATTTTTAAATGTTTAATGATAAGTGTTTAGCAAATTTTTAGGGTCTAGTGAGTACGTGTTTATTGAATATTTATGAGTAAATGTTTACTTTAGGGTTTAGTGAATGTTTACTGAATGTTTAGTGTTTTGTGAATGTTATTGAATCTTTATCATGCAAGTATTTAGTGAATGTTTAGTTAGTATTTAGGGTTTTAATGAATGTTTCGTGAATGTTTAGTGTGTAAGTAATCAATGAATGTTTAGTGAGTGTTTAGTGCATGTTAGAGTAAATATTCAGTGGATATATAGTGTTTAGAGTTGAGTGAAAATGTTATGTGATTGTTAGTGTTAAACAACTGTTTAGTGCATAATCATTCAGTGAATGTTTAGCAAATGTTTAGAGTTTAATGAATGTTGAGTGTGCCAAGTGTTTAGTGAGTGTTTAGGGTTTAGTGATGGTTTAGTACATGTTAGTGTTTAGTGAATGAATTTATATTGAGTAAATATGTTTAGTTAGTGTTTAGAGTTTAATGAAAATGTTTTGTGAATGTTTGTGTTTAGTGAATGTTTAGTAAGTACTCAGTGCAGGTTTAGTGAGTGTTTAGTAAATGTCTTATGATTGTTAGTGTTTAGTGAATGTTTAGTGTGTGTTTATTTTCTGTATAGTGAGTGATGAGTGGATGTTCATTCACTGTTTAATGAGGGTTTAGGGGTTTAATGAGCATTTAGCGTTTAGTGAGTATTTAGTGTTTAGTGAGTGTTCAGGGTTTAGTGAGTGTTTAGTGTATAGTGAATGCTTAGTGAATATTTAGTGAGTGTTTAGTGTATAGGGAGTACTAAGTGGAAGTTTAGTGTATAGTCAGTGTTTAGTGATTGTATAGTGTTTAATGAATGTTTAGGATTGAGTGTTTAGTGAATGTTTATTGTATTTGAGGTATAATGAGTATATAGTGAGTGTGCAGTGTTTTATGAGTGTTTAGTGTATCGAGAGTGGTTAGGGATTATTGACTTTCCAGTGAGTGTTTAGTTATTGAGTGAGTGTATGTTAAGTGTGAGTGTATAGTAAGTATGTGTATAGTGAGTGTGAGTGTATAGCAACTGTGAGTGTTTAGTGAGTGAAAGTGTATCGTGAATGTTTGTGTTTAGTGATTGTACATTACTGTTTAGTTAGTGCTTAGTGACTGTATCCCAAGCAGAACGTCCTGTAATTTACAGGAACCATTTATGCTAGACACTGCTTAGATCTAACAGCAGCTACTTAGGCCTTGACCACAATGGTTGGAGTGCTAAGGCCAACCTGTTTTTGTAAGGTAATTTTTCTCTGTGAAATTGGGTCCAGTAATATAATAATAATAATAATATAGTATACCAGTAGTAAAAATAATAGTAATAATAGTGATATAATGATAATAGTAAACAGACAAAAGTAAGTTGTAATAAAAATAATAAAAGTAATAAACTATAGTACCACGAGCTGGACCGAGACCTTTCAATATGGCCACTCGAGATCACACGTTAGGCAGGGAGATCGCCACTCCAGTGATATACGCTCTATGAATGGAGTTCGTAGCAAGAAGTCGGATCGAGTCGCCTGAGATGTGGAAGGGAGCGGAGGTGCCGTATAGGAGTGATGGAGGGATTAGGCCGATGTTATTAAAGTATCTCCCAATAAAATGTATTTTTTAGGTTTTGAAGAAAAAAAAATGCATGCATCGTTGAATCTGTTTCCCTCCCTACCTGTGGTATTCACTGGACACCGATAAAAAAAAGTAAAAAAAAAATAAAAAGAGTTAGCCTAACTGAATCTCTCATCCATCAAAGGTAAGTTTGCTTATTCATTAGACACCTATAAAAGATTTCAAGTCATAGGCGTAGAGTTAGTCATGATTCCTGGTTCAGCAACATCGTGACAAGGCATTAGAATTAAAAATTCACAAATGAATGTTGCACAGCAACATATACACTACTGTATTGTCTTGCTCTCTTGTGGTGCTTCGAGGAGTTCCACCTCTTGGCCCGTGTTCTAAACTTTGCCGTTCTCTAAACAATATGATTCATCTATGTATGATTCTCTCCGGTATATGAAGCTTTCTCGATATCTCTCTAAGAGAAACTTGCACCAAATGAGTGCAATAACTGTCTCGCTCAGTGAAGGATGTTTCTTAGACCGATGAATGACACATTGACATTCGATTCCCATGCACATAACGACATCAAAAGCAATAGAGTGAGGTTACATGGTTCAAACTGTTAGGTTATAATTTTTTAAAAATTTTTAAATTTTAAATTTGATAGCATTTTGCGATTTCCAATGTTTTCTGTAAAATTTAACAAATGGAATCGTTCAACTACCTTCAACTTAATATTGAAATGATAATGTAAGGACTATGTTTATGCGATACTACTAGTGATAGGTGTCTTCTATCTATTTTGTAATGTATATCAGTGGTTGTGATATGACTTTTTCATCACTTCGTTTCGTTCAAGTCAATTTTGCTATACGGAAAATAGTTTTACACATTAACATAACTTGAAGTTCTAAAGATATCAATGACTGGTTTAACGTCATTACATAAGATTTCTTCCATCTTATAAAAGAAAAATAGATTAATAAGGCATGAATTGTGCGTCAGGGAGGTGAGCGAAAAATTATGAAACTGCCACCAATTGTTTGATCGTGTGTACATTATTATATATACATATATAAAAATATATATATAATATATATATATAATATATATATATATATTTAATATTTATATTTATATATATACATTATATATATATATATATATATATATATATATATATATATATATATATAATATATATATTATTTATATATATATAATTTATTTTATATATATATATATATATATTTATTTATATATACATACAAATACATCCATACATACATACATACATACATACATACTACATACATACATACATACATATATATATATATATATATATATATATATATATAGTGTGTGTGTGTGACTATATGAATATGCATGCTGACCCCCATAATTGGGTTTGAAAAAAAAATATTTTCTATGAGAAAATGAAAAATGAGAAAAGAATTGGATAAAGGTCGCAGTTTTCCTTGTAGTTCTCGTGTCAGTGTGACTACTGTTTGTAATAATAATTTCTGTACAATTTTAGTTTGAATTTAACATGAATTTTTAAAATTATGTAAGTAAATATATATGCGTGTGTGTGTGTGTTTTTTTTTCATTTGAGGGGGTAGGAAAGATTATACACTATTGAGGTGAATGAGCTGTACTTGTATGCACGCATCTATAACAACAGTTGTAAACAAAGAAAATTGCATTTGAATACCTTAGGTTTTTTTTTTTTTTTAATAAGATTGAACTTAAATTTGTTTCCTTTTTTCAAATCTGGATTTCCAAGAGGAATCAGGAAACTGGTGCATTGAGAAAACTGGGCACGGAAATAGAGAATGAACACATCAGAATTCATTCTATTGCGGGCGTTTTCTTTTGTGGGTTGAGAGAGTTGAAGATCCATCCAAAGAAATTTGTCGAGAGCAAAAGTGGCGGCCAGGTAATATTTTTCCTACTGGGTCGTTAGAGGAGAAACTCTTCGGCTCCGTCATAACTTCTTGACGTAACTTTTCTTCCGACGGAGATGATTGTAGCCTGGAGGTCAGGCGCCCGGTCCTCTCCTCCTTTTTCTTCCTGTTCCTCTTCCTTTCCAAATTTCTTCCTGCAACTTTGGATCATCAAAGTTCCAGATTTCCTTTCTTGCCCTTCTGTTTCCAAATTCTTCCTGTTTTATTTATTTTTTTCTTTGCTACCTTATGCAGGCAACTCTTGGGTTCGTTATGGTTAAAGGAGTTGTGGGTTTCGTTATTTGGCTGTGAGTTTTCAACTTTGGGGCTGCGTGGGATGACTCCTTTGGCATAGCTGGTAATCTCTCTCTACCTCATATCTCAAGAATTTGCTTGATTTCTAAGCTTTTGCCGATTAAAAACATTAAAGTGAGTTTTTACCTTGTTGCTCTTTTTGATGTAGAAGATAGACTCATGTCTTACTCATTTTATTTGTAAATGTTTTAGAATTAGTAAAATAGTATCAGGAAAGAACTTGACAGGCTTCGTTTTTTGCAGCAAATAGTTAGACACATTTGCTTAAAAGAAAAAACTTTGAAATAAAAGCCAACCCGTCTTTTGAGTGAGTCCTATCCTTTTATGAATACTAGATTTTGGAGATCAAAGAATATTGAAAGTTTCGAAATCATGAAAGAAGAAAAGTTTGTAACAAATGAATGAAGTTTAATATTTTAACTGAGGTAAAGGAGTGGAAGACTGGTGAGATTTGTTGATGCGTTAGAATTTCAGTTCATCATGGCTTTTAGTGTCTTGAGCCATAGCTTGAGATTATGTAAAGAGAGGGAATTTACTTACATGATGTGTTTTGGATCATGTTTTCGTCACGACAGTGCAGGTTATCGACGCCAAAGATGGCTTATTCGGTACAGAAAATTGTTGCAAAGGTTAATTGTCAACGTCTACAATCAACCAAAATCCTACAATAAAAGGATTTAAGCACCAGCAGTATTTTGTAAAACTTATAATAAAAGTAAAGATTATATTTAGTTAGATACAATTGGTAAAGAACATTGTGTAAAGATACAATTGGTAAACAACATTGTGTAAGATATAAATATATTGACAATGGAGTTGAACAATATTAATTTCATATAAACGAAAATGAGACTCAACATCTTGAAAAAGAATATCGATCAATGTCTGGAAATGAAACAGACCTCTTACTCGTAATAAAACCAGCAATACTGTATAGTGTAAAAAGAGTGCCCCTTGAGTACTTCGTAAATAATTAGACAATAGTACGTGAAATCCCGAATTCTGCGGAATTTCGGATTTGGTTCCAGCTGCTATGTATTTGAAATAAGTTGCGCAATTGGACCAATTCCACTTGTTTAAAAAAAATGTCCGTGAGTTTTTATAGGAAGTTGGAAGAGTGTACCAAGTTTTCATTCTTAAGGTTTTCGTCACAAATGGAGAAACAAAAGTTTCGGTTAAAATTCTTTACCCCTTTTCACTCTCACAGGAACAGAGATTTAACCCTTAACCTCGTTTCTTATAAAAAAGGAATCTATTTTGTAAATCATGTTGCTCTTTCCTTGATTAATGAGAAATATAAGACTTGTTGAACATACAAAGCTTTTCAATATTTCCTTTATCCTGGTGTTTTCAGAGGTCGTTAGCTTCCTGCTTCTCAGTACGTCTTTTTAAGTGGTGAAAGGTGGTTAATTTGAAGTTTTAAGAAGGTTGATCTAGAAAGTACTAGATAGCTGCAGGAAAAGCCATACAGGTAAGGAAGGGCCTAGGGGTTCAGGAACTGAATAGAGCACACAAGACAGTAGGGAATGGGACGAAGTGTGTAGGGTATTCAGTGCGCTGTTGATTTATCTTTAGTGTCGGTGTATGAAGCATGTAATGTGAACATTTTAAGCGCAGGGTATTTAATCCATAAGACAATAGTTTAAGTATAGTGAATGTAGCAATGCCAATAGTGTTGTTTTTCTCCGAGCCATTCCCTTTTAGTGGAAATTGCTAAATGTGGAATATATGTGTGTGTGTGTATGTACATATATTATATATATAGAAAAAAAGTTTAAGCTGGAGGGTAATATTGCAATAGGAGAATAAGAGAAGAAAAATCATAATATGAAAACAAATATTAAGCTAGTTATTAGAATAAGGTATCATAAAGTAATCTGTTAACAGTTAAGTACACAGTAGACATGGTCATGGGTCAAGTGCAAGGTTGACATGATTATAACATATAATGATCTAGTAATCACTGAGGGCCTTCACTGAGCTAGCCTTCACCACCCACCTCACACTACAGTATAAAAGTATTGGTCTGTTAAGGCAAACATCCAAATCAGAGTGTATGCATTTGTTTTCGCTTCTCCTTGGGTAGTGAGGCTGACAGTATCCAGGATAAAGCTTGACCTTGAGAAAGGTTCTTTCATTACTGGGATTGGAAGGCAGGTTTCTGTTTCATAATGACTTGGTATGTAAGGTAGAAGTCTATAGAAATTAGCTATGTAGGTAATGTATTAATAATAATAATAATAATAATAATAATAATAATAATAATAATAATAATAATAATATCCTTTATTTCAGCTCAGGGCCATATACATGGAATATACAAAATACAGACAGTAACATTAGATACATGAGACAATATGATTAAAAAAAAGGAATAATCGGCACTTATCCACAAAATAGCTGAGGTAGCATAAAAGATAGTAATCATAATACTGGTAATAACAGTAATAATATTGGTGAGAAAAAAAATATGCATTGAGAGTAATAACAGTTATATAACTTAAATTTCCACTAGAGACCTTAGGAGGTTACAGTAGTCAGGTCCAGAGGGCTAAATACAAAAATTGAATGTAAAAAAACTTTAACTTGATAGTAATCACAGTAATAATGAAAAATTAAAATATCAGCAATAAATGGAATAATGACAAAATCTGCTGATGACATCTTGCCAGTACAGATATTAAGTCCTTTAGGGGACAAGGGCCTCATTTTCCCATCTTTCCCACAATTTAGATCTTCTTCTTGCTTCACTCCTTAGGATGCTTTGTATGAGCGAGTTGCTGCTGTTTCTCACTCGGGTTACCAGACTGGACATTGTTCGCCTAACAATGATTTTTAAATTGTCCTGGTGGTTTTCTCTGAACATCTGTGTGGCGGAGTGGTAGCGGGGAGTGTTTGTGAGGCGTCTCAGAATGTTATTGTGTACAACAGTGATGCGTCTCATGGTCTCTCGGGTATAGTTCGTCCAGAGGGAACACCCATAGATACTGTAGCAATACGAGCGGAAGAGCAGCAGTTTCACGTCTCGGTGCCAGAAGGCAAATCTCCTTGCAATCAGTTGCCAGTTGCACATAGTTTACGATGCCTCTGTTCAATGTCTGCCGTATCTTTTAGGTCGTCGGTGATAATGTGATCCAAATACGGAAATTCGTTCACAAATTTCAGCCGATGGTTTCCGAGGAAAATTTGTGGTTCTGCAATGTGCTTACGCGATCTCGGGAGCAGCGACATGCACTGGGTCTTGGTTTCGTAGTAGATTATATCAGATTCCTCTGCATATTGGCGGCAAGTGTCGATGAGTCGTTGGAGACCTCGCACTGACGGGGAAATCAGAACCATATCGTCGGCGTAACAGAGGTTGTTTATAGTTAGTTGTATCATTGACGGTGCATCCGATTGGGAGTGAGTTCAGTTTGACATTCAAGGCATCTGTGTACGTATTAAACAGGTATGGAGAGAGAATGCTCCCTTGCCGAAGCCCGTTTAAGGAGCCGAAGGTGTACGATAATACGTTACCCCATTTGACACACAATTGCTGTGAGGAGAACCAGCAATGTAAAATACCAATTAGATACAGGGGTGTGCCCCTTTTATGCAGCTTCAGGAAGAGCCTCAGGTAGTTTACTCTGTCAAATGCTTTTCTCACATCTACAAAACACAGGAAAACAGGAGAGGCTGATGATAGGTAGTAGTTCAGCAATTCTTTCAGTATGTAGATGCAGGTGTCGGTTGAGTGGTTTGCTTTAAACCCGAACTGGTTGTCAGTGGTGTGTAGAAAGGGGAGAAGTCTCACTAGAAGAACCGACCCAAGTATATATTAGCTAGGAAAATCTACTGGTAGAGTTTTGGTAGATGGAAGCAAGAGAGAGGTAGAAGAGGAACTTAAACCAGGATGTTTGAAATGCGACACTCATAAAAACGAAGAAAGGGACACAACAAAAATCGATGATGCAAGCTGTTAGTATTGAACTGTGACCCAACAAGTGGGTGGTAACGAATGCTCACAGCATACGCCCTGATTCGTTAGATGTCGTCGCTGGAAGTAGTAGTGGCGTGCAAGGTTAACCAATACGAAGAATTAGGGTGGTCTCCATTAGAAAAAAAAGGTAGAGCCAGAATTCAGGGAAATGGTGGGTCCAGAGCTCAGTTGAATCGACAGAAAAGTTTAGCTAGGAACTCGCTTCTGGACGCATAACTAATGTCGGTTTATACTCCG
Source organism: Macrobrachium nipponense (assembly GCF_015104395.2). NCBI lineage: Eukaryota > Metazoa > Arthropoda > Malacostraca > Decapoda > Palaemonidae > Macrobrachium > Macrobrachium nipponense. The sequence continues at coordinate 51,952,605 of NC_087212.1, forward strand.
TTTACCCTGTGTCATTTGTGTGTGATAGGACAGTGAATTTGTGTGTGTTACAATAATAATTAAGAAAAGCAACGTGGTGTTTAATTTGCCCAGAATCCTGAAGGAAACCGAACTCATGTCAAAAGCTCCTGAGATAAAAGAATTTAAATGAAAAAGAATAAAATTAAATTAAATGAGAAATCAGCAAGACGTCCAGAAGAACAGTTAAGTATTCTACAATATATAACAATAAGTTCCTAAGAGAGATAGAAACCACAAAGCAGTATAGATAAAGGGTATCCCCATATCACAAAACTAAGAGAAGCAATTACAAACCAAAACTACAAAAGAAAAAAAAGACTTCATTACACAATACAACCACAACAGGTACATGTGGTAGCTTCGGTAATATTCTGCCACGCCTTCATTGAAGTTAGATTATTAGAACTTAGGAGATCTCTCTAGGTCTTTTACCCTGAGATGGCCTCCAAGTGGCTGTAAGCCAACAGGCTTTAGCAGGACTCCACATTTGCTTAAACACCCAACTTGGATGCAGTAACCAGCGATTCACCTCAGGGATTTGAGTGAGTTCTATCCTTTTATAAAAACTAATTTTTGGAGTTCAAAGAATATTGAAAGTTTCAGAATCATAAAAAAGAAAAGTTTGTAACAAAACAAATGAATAAAGTTTCATGTTTTAACTGAGGTAAAGGAGGGGAATACTGGTGGGCATTTTTTAATGCGTTAGAATTCCAGTTCATCATGTTTTTCAGTTTTGATTTGAGCAAGTTCTGGATCATGCATGTGTGCTTTGATGTTCAACTATTTTGTAGTCATTTCGTAGGGCACGTTTCATGCTTTCAAGACATGTACAGCACCATTCTTGGCATTCCCCAGCAGTAGTTGGACTTTATCATGGAGCTTCTTGTTAACCAGTACAATGAAAATGGCGCCCAATCTAATCTGGGAGTCAAAGCAGACTTTGTGTAAGGGCAGCTCATTGGTCTCTCCAATGTAGTTTCCCCTCTGAGTCTTACCAAGATATAGTGCTTTATGAAGCAGAGTCTGCTCTTATCCTGCTTTATTATATGTCATAATCCTCGTAGGTCTGGTACTATATGCTTCTCTCCTCAGAAAGTATTGGTGGCATCAAGAAGGTTCACAGGAGTTCTTTTTACATTTTGTGAGCAACTCTTTCTTCAGCATTGATTGACTTTGTGTCCTGTGTTCTGTCAGAATGTGCACTGTTTCATTACTTTTGGAATAGGTGGCGTGGTTCCATCATTAGGCTTGCTACACTTAGTGGCACTATTAGTAATAAGGGAGTGATGAAGTCTTCGGTTTCATAAGGCATACGTAGGGGATGCTTAGTGAGGAGGTGATTGTTTTAGTTATTTTGAAATATTATCCCAGTTTCCATTGGCATGTTGAGATATTCTCTCTCATCCACTAGGATAGCTGCATTCCTTGCCCTCAGTATTCTCTCATCCACTAGGATAGCTGCATTCCTTGCCCTCAGTACTTGGACTCAGACTGGGAGACTTCCATTGTTATGGAGTAAAACTAGGTCATCATGAGGAGTTCTCGGAGTCTTGCACATCTTTAATATTTAAATTGCTTTCTAAATACGATCATTCGCATGTGAAATTAATACTTAAGTTGGTGAATATCAAGAAATTCTTTCATAAATGTAAGACATTCTTTGTAAAGAAATTAGTCCAGCATGTAATCTCTTCTTGTGTTGGTTTAGTGATTCAGTCTTTAAGTAATTTAATAACTTCCTTTTTCCCTGTTAAATTTAGGTGGTCCTGCAATTAAATATTTGCATTAAACAAACGTAAGGTACACTTACGAAATGGCAAACCAGAGGGCCATACTTATGTAAAGCAGTTATATATTTGACAATAGATGGCTCTGTGTGCTGTTACGGGAATGATTAATGTTTTCGGCAATAACTTGTCCATGTTTACACAAATCAATAACAAACGAAGCGAAAATCATACTGCCACGAAATCCTATCATCCACTATTCTACATTCTGAAGTATTCATTTAAGAAAAAAAGAATAAAAAAAATGCCGCTCCGTCCAATTAGAATATCATCAGAAAGCGTCAAATGGAATTAAACTACATTGTCAATTACAGTTCTTAAAGGTCAACTTCATGAGCAAATGCCAACAATCGATGGTTTATATGTAATATAGGAAGCAATTTGAATCCATGCTCAAGCAAACTCTAATCAACCACGATACTATGACATTTTGAATAAATAAGGAGCTTAGATGGCGGGTAGGTTGGAAAAGGTTATACATTAAGGTAGGATGAATACCTACAACGTAAGTTTAGTATATCTTAGTTTAACCAGACCATTGAGCTGATTAACAGCTCTCCTAGGACTGGCTCGAAGGGTATTTTTTACGTGGCTAGGAACCAATGGGTTACTTAGCAACGGAACCTACAGCTTCTTATGGGAAACGAAGCAGAAATAAATTTCTCTGATTCCGCGTTGGCAGAGTAGTGAAGCGAACTCGAACTACCAAATCGGTAGGAAACCACGTAACTCACTCGTTAAACAAAGAATATCTATTCATACTAAACATTGTATAAGTTCAAATACCATCCAAGTTTTGGCGACCGAAATAGCGCACCAACATCCCTAAGTATATATATATGGACAACTTCTCAGTTATCACACATGGAAAAAACATTTTCTCTGACTCTGTAGATTAAGTAATAAACGAAACGCAGGTAACCCATAGCAAATATTCCAATCGTTAGTTAGAAAAATTCTTTAAATTCATATTAACAATTTTGTGTAATAACAGATTTTAAAGGCTTCGAATGATAAAATCTCTATCTCTCTCTCTCTCTCTCTCCTTTTTTTTACCGAGTTGGTTGACTTTAGATCTGGCTGACGGGGAAGATTCGCACACTCTTTGTCAAGACCTGGATTGTATGATGCCATATACAGTAGTTAGAAAAACTTTTAACCTTTCATTTTATGGTTATGTCGGTATTTTTTGTACTTTTCTATATTTTTATTTCAGACAATATATCAAAATTATTGTCAGTTGACACCCTAGTAAAGGCTAATTTCTGGAAAAGAAGAAATTATTCATTAGTCATCTTCCAAAAATGGCTCCAAATTTAATAATATGATTACAGTATCGGTCCATTCATGAGGAATGATGATGACAGATAATTGTATGTTGAAGGGGAACATATGAAGAAAAATATAGAATATTAGTGTTTTATGAATCAAGAATTGCTAGGGAATGTCCATTCTAACAATGTTTTCCGTGCATTTTGGGAAATTCTTGGCGTTCCTTCATGAAAAGAACCAATGTTAACGAAAAGTGGACACAGAGGAAAATTATTTTTTTTTAATTTTACCCATTATAATGAATCTTATCAAACTATAATGCAGACAATATGGGAGCTACTAAAAACTTTTACATTAAGAATAGTCAATTTCCCAAATATCAGCTAGTACCTGGAATAGCAGCTACTCTAGACTCGGCTGAGATAGGAATTGAAAGTGTAAAAAAGATTCCAATCAAACTTTGCGCAAGGGCTGACAATTCACACATATATGTGCATGAAGGAAAATCATCTGTCTGTTTGTTCATATGCCTGTCCATCAGTAGGTATAACAAACTTGCCTTGTCATCACAACCCATCCAACAGTTGGCTAGAGAGATTACTGTCAAACTTGGTACAAAGCAGACCGTCATTCATAGATCCATCTACACAGAATTTTCAGTTCAACTTGGTAGAAAATTAGACGATCATGCTTGTGTTTCCTGGGTGGGAGATAGTTAATCTGTACGTCAGTGCGTCATTTGAACTTGGATTGCCTTCACTTCTTACTTGGCTTAGGTATCTCACTCAAACTTGTAATGTTAGGGCTTCAAAATTTACAGTTAAAAGTTCCAAATATTTTGTACATAAATTTGAGTCATGAACTACAGTTAATAAAAAACTTTGTGTGGATATAGATAATATATATATATATATATATATATATATATATATATATATATATATATATAGTATAATATATTATATATATTATATATATATATATATATATATATATATATATATAAATAAAGGTTTTTGCCACGAAGGAAAACATGAAAAAGCGAGATAGCCGAGTACTTTCGGTCCTGCTCAGACCCTTTACTAAGGTAAACTGATTTTACAGAGGAAAACATAGTCAAAAGAAGGCTTAATATCCAAACTGACACTACAAGATTAGCAATAAGGTCGGTTTCACTCTACAGAAACGAGGAAACGCCTGAGGGTAGCTACCCCTTGGAGGATATATATATAATCAGCAATTGTTTTTAGTAGTTAAATTCTATTTTGTATTTGTTATTTTTTAAAGAAATTTATATTAATTATTATTTTTATAATTTCTATTTTTTCCGGATGTTACCAAACCAAGCAACTTTAAGTTGGCAATAATTCAGTCATTACTTACTTTTACAAAAACTGTAATATTTTCTTTACCATTTTATCAATTGCTTTGTCGGATAGAGGAGTTGATTGGCGGATGGTATGGGATATATGTATATTTTTTTTCAATGTAGAAGTAAGTGAAATGTAGTTATTGCAGTCAATTATGCTTACAGTTCAAATGCACACAGGTCATCGGCAATTAAGCTCATAATTCAAATGCGCACAGGTCGTGGAAGCTAGATCACCAGAGAAGCTCCTAAGGGGTAATGATTTAAGCGAATTGAGTTTGCTGCGGTATTCTATTTTATCGGAACTGAGTGGCAACAAACTGCATAAATGCATTCTCTATGTAAAATACATATTGTTTCCTACACGCAAAAATATGGCGTATTTTTTACGAGACCCTGCTCGTACAATGGGTGATCTACTCACGTTAGCTATGATTCCCCAATGCCCATCTTGCAATTCTGAGTTACAGATCCGCCTTGCTACTAGCAAGTTAAAAGAAAGTTTGCTTACCTCAGGTATTAAAGAAAAGCTTTAATGATTAAACATGACAGTATCATTTACTACATTTGTGCGTAGTCATTTCTATACAAAGCGGTGTGCATATGAAATTTTATTTGATGTAGATAAAATGCACGTTGCTTAATATTGTTCATTCTAACTTTTTGCCTTGTTTAATGCTAAAGGTTAAGTTCAAAGTATAATGAAGGGCATATGTCATGATATACCTCCCAGAGGCTAAGGGTGATGAGAGAGAAATTAATAAAAGCCATGAAGTCTACATCTTTTTTTTGCATTTAACCAGTTGTGAAAGTTGAAGTCAACACATATACACTATATTATACATATAGGCTATATATATATTATAGATATATAATGTTTATATATTCTCCACAGTTTACAGTTTATATATATATATATATATATATATATATATATATATATATATATATATATATGTATGTATGTATGTATGTATGTATATAACATTTTTAAATTCTTCACAGTTAACAGTTTCTTTCGTTTCTTGTATTAATATTAGGTGTGATCATCCTTAGTGTTCTCAGATTTTCCGCAAGGAAGTGCACTAACGTAAATTTCATCCACCAGGTCTAAGTTATGCTAACAGTAAACAGCACAGTTTTCACTGTTATTGTAACTTGTAATCTTTAGCTTTATCTTTCAGTGCTCTTGATTTGTCACATTGTCATTCTATCGCAAATACGCGGTATTAAGAAACGTTTTGTTGTTTGCTTGATTTGTTACATTCCTGAACATATTTAACTTCATGGTATGTCGACATGATTTCAACGCAGCTCTGATGTCACATTTATATATCAAAATCGAAAGTCAATTAGTAAAACCAATTGGTGAGTGACATGCAGCTAATCTAAATTTATTTTGGCCCAGTGGATCCGTATCTTTTCTTCGACTGGTTTTGGTAGCCACTGGTGGTAGTTGCTTACGTACTGTACTAAAAAAAAAGAAATATGCTTTCCCATTAAGTCGGATAGTCCAGCTACGTACCCATTGAATATCAATTTCCTCTCCTAAAGTGTATAGAATTACTTTGAAATCGTAAAGCATAGCATTCAGGCGCGTTTCGGGTATAGTAGGAGGCATTGGATGCACTAGGGATAATCCCACTGAGTAGGCAAGGTGTTTATACTTACTCATTTTCCATTACCTCTTTCTCGCCATCTATCTAGCACTTTTTATGTCTTTCTGTCCTCTCCCTCCTAATATTTCCAGTTGAGTGAATCATTTCAACTCACTGGTCCATAATTTTTTATGTGTTAACTTTATACTGCTACTCTTCATCTCTATTCCATTTTATATTACACCAGAGGTACTATGCAACCTGTTTTCTTTCATTTGCCCTTATCAACTGCGTTTCACTTTCATAAAAGAAAGTTGGTCAGCAACCCATTCATACAATACGAGTCTAACTCCATTATGGCTCCTTTTCTCTCCTCTTATCATCATCCATTCCATTTATCCCCCAACTGCCTTCATTCTATCAACATCGAAAATATCATATTTTGCTCCATCTTCCAAATTTCTATTCACTCTCGTTACTGTCCTCATGCTGTTACTCATTTAATTTCAGATTTCGTCTCTGCAAATACTGCTAGTTCTTACGTTAAATTCTACAATTTTTTCCCGCTACCACCAGTCTGTACTGGATCATTTGCAAATCAGCTTTTTCCTCACACCACTCAGTATCCATTTTTGACCTTGACCTCTTGAGCAAGATAAGTGGTAATTTTTCAACTCTGTTTGGTCGCAGCTAGTGTAAAGAAAGCCGTAGAACTAGAATCCATTCCTTTTAAGGGAAACTGTAAACGGGCTGGGTCTCTCTCTCTCTCTCTCTCTCTCTCTCTCTCTCTCTCTCTCTCTATATATATATATATATATATATATATATATATATGTCATATATATATATATATATATATATATATATATATATATATATATATATATATATATATATATATATATATATATATTAGGTCCAATTGTATTCAGTACTTCAATTTTATTAATATATCAATAATAATGAGCTTTGTGTTACAATACACGGATAATTATGTGCATATATATATTATATAATTTATTTGTATATGTGTGTATGTATGTATGTATGTATATATATATATATATATATATATATATATATATATATATATATAATATGGTTGTTGATATGCATATATATATGCACATAACTATGTGGGTGTGGCTACACAAAATTCAAGGACTGCATATCAACATGGAATACTTTGAAACTACAGTAATAAATGCAATAAAACCCAAAAACATGCTGGGGATGAGATATGTAGATGATATTCTACATCAAATTTAAAGTTGAATGGGAAACAGGCAACAAAATTCCTTTTCTTGATGTTATAATAATCAGAGACACGACAGAATATAAATTTACCATATATAAAAAACCAACGTTCTCACTTTCATACATTCACTGCATTAGCTATCACGACATTCCTATCAAGATAGGCATAGCCAGCAACCTATTCTTAAGAGCCTTACGAATTTGTTCCCCAGATTTCCTGGAAAAAGAATTTGAACTAATTCGTAAGCAGCTTTCGTCTTTAAAGTATCCTGACCATATAATTGAGAAAGCAATTCACAAAGCAAATGTAATTTTCTACCGACCCCCCTCAAGACAAGACCAGAGACACACCCAACAATAAGATAAAAATTCCACACCTGGACAGGATTAAGACGGTGACCCAGACCCTCGGAAAATCTAACCCTTTTGCATTTACTTACTCAAACACCTTAGCCAAATCCCTGATTAACGTCCAACAAAAGACATCCCCCAAGGACACAGACGTTTATGGAATCCCATGCCTGGACTGTGACCAATCTGACATCGGATTTACAGGAAAATCACTTCCCCAGAGATTAATACAACATAAACGGTCAGTTAGGTATGGGCAACAGAACTCGGCTATTTTCATCCATATAAATGAACATAACCATAGAATAAACTGGAATTTGTCACATAATTTATAGCAGCAACTGCCAGTAAAAGAGTCAAATGATGGAATCGGTCTTGGTTAAACAGGCAAGTAATGAACATCTCAAAAGGAGCATGGGATTCAGATGTCATCAACAAGTTTTTCATTTAACCAATGATTACGAAGATTAAAGGAAGATTATCAGCGGGAGTGACCTAAATTGGCTTACCTGTCGATGGACCTCTTGGTATAAATACCACCTTTTCTGTAACTTTTCTCATTCATATATCTGAAGAGGGAGACAGCAGTCTCTGAAATATAGTATTTTTCTCTTTATATTTTGGTGTTTTTATGGGCTCCTTTTATTATTATTTATATATATATATATATATATATATATATATATATATATATATATGTATATATGTATATATATATATGCATATATATATAATATATATATATATATATATATATATATATATATATATATATATATATGTATATATATATATATATATACATATGTATATTTCTGTGTAATTACATAATTATTCTCATCTATTATTTCTTTTCTGTGGGAGTTCGGTAGGTTTATAGAGTATTATAACAAATCTACGAGTGGTTGATATGATGAGTCAAAACCTTTTTCAGGTCTCACTCTAATATACCCTGTCTGAAAGCTTTGTTCGGTTTTACAACTAGGTAACGTTACCACTGCCGACTGTTTTGGACGTCTGTGTCCGTTGTTTTTTTTTATATACACGATTGACAGTAAAATGACTCGCCGATTAAATTTTTTTATCCCGGAATCGAGCAATAATTGTTATATAGTCCGCCCTGTCTACCTTGTAATTATGTTTTGCATCGGTCAAAGCTTAGTTGCCTGGTTTATACAGGGTTTCAGTATTGTTTTGGTGATGATTGTTTATAGATTTTGACCCAGTCATATCCGTAAAGCCCATTTGTCTCTTAATGTGCCTGCTGTTATGTGTTTAGTTATGACCTTATACAAGACAGTTCCGGGGGGGAAAATAGGGATGCACCGATAACAAATTTATGCCCGGTACCAATACCGATTTTAGCTCTTAAAGCCGATACCGATACTTGTTACCTCCATATTACTGTTATTTAGAATTATATATATTGTTACTAAAATCATTCTTGGTCTCTGGTTATTGTTTACTAAAGGTTCAAAAGTTGAAAGGTCATACAATAGGGTTATATAAACAATTTCAAAGGCATAAATTTAATTGAAAAAGCCCATCAAGTATAACTATTTAGTATTTAATCCCTTATTACCTGGATACCATTAGAGGGCTTTAAACAATTTAGGTATGTAATGCTTACTCGAATTCATGGGGTGACGAGCTATTTGAAATCACTAATATTTACTTTTATTTCTGAGTTTTATTTATATATTGGCTAGAAACCGTTAACAGACTCATTTATTTAGATAATGAAAGGTTCTGGTAATGAAGGGTTTTAGTCGTTTGCCTCATTACAATACATAAATTGGCTCTATGAAGTAATCCCAAGAAAAATGAGATACCGGTACATAAATAAAGATAAAATTACGAAAGGACCAGAGTTTGTTTCTCAGTACTATAGATCAACTAAAATATTAAACTCAAAAAACGCATAAATCCCTTTGCAAGTTCCAACTCATAGTGGACTAGGACCATCTGAACTAAGTTGAAATTATAATTTTATTAAAGATAATATTAACTATGATTATCCTAGAAATGAAAAGTAGAAGGATTTTGAATTCCTATACTAATGACAAAAGTATCGGCAGGTATCGGCAAGAAATTAACCCATACCGATATCACAAAAACTAGCCGATACCGCGGATACCGATACTTGGGCACATCCTTATGGGAAAACTTAAAAGATTGTAAGTATTTTATATGGTAATTGTGAAATATTAATTTTTGAGTTGTATGAACAAAATCATAATTAGTCTTTAAATTCATTGTGTCATATTTTAATCAGTAAATTTCTGATAAGACGACTCACATTCTGATGCATTTACGAGCGAAGAGGAAACTCTGCAATGTTCCACTGATGGTTTCCGAACTTCGATTCCATTATGGTTTTATAATAACTCCAGTAATGGCTTTGTAAGACCATCATTTCCTTTGATGTTTCAGCTTGTTACTGCGTTTAGGAGTGCATTATGAGGTTCTTATTTAAATGAAGGCCATTCTCCGCGTACATGAATAATTTCACTCCCCCCCACCTCTTGTAAATCTCTCCCATTGTGTGTTAGGATCGAGCACTTTGTATACGACCATTTTTTCCATTTGAGTGCTCGGAGAACTTGTTGATCTAATAATTGCCGGCACAGAGAGAATGAAAGGTTTCGTCTGAGCCCTTCCATGTTATCCGACCCTATTTCCACTGGCTCTGCTGGAATCCACTGGATCCCCATCTGGGTTCTCCATATCGAGTTATTTAGAGCAAATTCGATGTTGAAGGGAAGCTGTTCCAGCTCACAGAGCCGGCGAATATGGAATGATTGAATGGATGCGGCCACGAGAAGGCACGAGAGAGAGAGAGAGAGAGAGAGAGAGAGAGAAAGAGAGAGAGAGAGAGCGAGCGAGCGAGCGAGCGAGCTCATACGCAAGATTTTAGGGGTACTTTACAAAGGTAGAAGTCAAGAGTATGACACGACAGTGAAATTGTCGAGTGAAAGTTTATTTATTTATTTTATAAATGAACCTTTACATATGGATGATTTTAAGAAAGTTTTAGTATCATTGTGGCCTTTCATAAAGTATATATTTATATGTTTTCGTATGCATGTTAATTTTTTTGCTCCGAAACATTTTTACGAAAGTTAATTTAAGAGTAAGGAACTAGCCAACAGGTTCTCGGAGCCACGCCCAAAATGCTGCTATTGAATAAGCAGCGGATAACTAGAGAAAATGGAGAGATATATGGGGATTTAATCATGTAAGCCAGTAACAGTAGTCGTATAAAATGTTTAGTAAGAAATGTGCAAACCTTTTTTTTTATTGAGTAATTTCCAGATGGTATTTGTAAAGCCATCTCCCCAGACTGGGGTGACTCCCTGGACAGAACATGGCAACAACTCATGTTGTAGAGCATGCATCCTCAAAACTCTCCATATTCCATCTCTATATTATGTCGCAGGCATTTTGTAGTTCCATTAATGAAACATAAAGCTCTTTCCCTATAACATTTTTCACACAACTGTTTTATAGAAAAATTTGGATCTAAACACCCTCTCAACTGAACACAAACTTTTTCCCTTTTCAGCTCTGTCAACTGCTTTACTTTCTCAGTTGAATCCTACCATATTGATTAATATTATATCATTATTGTTCTTATAATAGCTCTTTCACATTTACAGTATACAAAGGAAGAATTATTTCTCTCGACCATAGCTTCGTAACTTTTGCCTCATCCACAGTAGTGCAGCATCTTTCTTTAAATTTCATAAACTTGGTGTCTTTCCGTTCACCAGCCTCTTAGTGGCCCCTTTCGCTTTATGTCCTGGATCAGTCTCTTCTTACAGCCAATTTTTTTAAAACTTACACAGTGACTCCTTTCACTTTTTCCATTTAGCTCTGCTTCTCTCTGTATTTCACATTCAACATCAGCTACTTGTTGAATAACTGCTCATCCTTTTCATCTGTTCTGTCTACGACAGCAGACCTACGAATCATAATATATAATGATCTAATTACGTAAATTTGTACTTGGTTTACTAATGGAATAATATTTGGTTCCCCTCATCCATGTCGTTATTAGTTCTTTTAACCATTGCCTTTTCAGTATACCTATTTCTCGATACTGAACATCTTTTACAACATTTTTTACATTCGATCCTCAATATTGAGTTCACTCCGCATAACCTTTTCCGCAGCATTTACATGACCACTTTCCCGACTTTACTTTTTCCTTTGTTTCCATTTTGTTCACCATGAGTTTTGGTTTACGTAAGGTGGTTACGAATCATTCCCTCTGCTCCACTCTACCATTTTGCTGTATTTATTTCCTGGATTATGTGTTTTAGAAAGCAAAAATTTTATTTTAGAAAATGTGAATTCCTGCGAATAATGTCTAAGCACAATAAATTTTTATAGAACACCAGATTATTTCAAGTTCTGGAAGTAATAGTAAAGAGAGAAAAATCGTGGACATAACTGAAAGGAGAAGGCGCTTTCTCGTATTGCTTTAGTTACTTGTCATAAAAGAAGTTGGGTGTGTCCCTTCATAAATGCGATTAATTCGTGACGTCTATAAATATAATGCGCTATTATTTTAACATATTCCTCTGCGAGATGTTATGATTGAACTAGAAGAAAGGAGCACTGCTGTCCTTATGGAATATGATTACAATGGTCTTACATAGGTTGGAAGAGAATATATCAGTACTGCAAGTAAACAAGTCACCCTTCATGTTTTACCCAGAGAGCAACTGAAGGAATTCTGTCATTTATCGAAAATTTAATTTAGATTTAGGATTTGTGTAATAGAAAGTGAGGTAGCTTTTCCGCAATTTTATGTGGGGTCTCGTTCCAGAAACCTTGTGAGTGCTTCGAAGAATGTAGATTTTGCACTGACTACCATAGTGGATTTTGTGTTATTTCTTTATTTGAAACGACACTAAATAACGGCAGAGGAATAAGAATAAAATACACAAATCTCATGAAAAGTGTCTTGTTCCTGAGGATCAGGAGAACCTCTTCCTTATTTATTTTTCTGCATATGCATGTGTTGTACCTAGAAGCACGAGGGCAGGCTTTTAGATGGGATATTTGATATGACAGTTCCGAGTAGCATTCTACCCTCTTCTCTTGTTCCCCATCCTCTCATTCGTACGCGTCCCTGTTCTCCTTCCTGTGTCCCTTTTGGTATCCCAGCACCATGCACTTATCACCAAAATGAAGAGTCGAGTGTCGTCTTACGGCGTGTTACATGTTCGATGTTGATATCGTCAACCCACTTCTCTCAAGTGATGTAGGAGAGAGCACATAGACAAAGGAAAAAAGAGTCTGTTGTGTTCGTTTTCGTTCAATATCAAGACTTCTGAACTTTCTTCCACTGACGGAACATTTTTCAGTTTTAAAGATTTATTTTCTTGCCACCGACATTATTTTCTTTTCATATTTGCTTCTCAGTCCCCGCAAAAAAAAAAAAAAAAAAAAAAAGTTTCGAGTTCGTAGGAAACCTGCGATAGTTTTTTTCTTTATGGCTTATATTCAACCAGTATATTTTTTATATCGTGTAATATATATATATATATATATATATATATATATATATATATATATATATATATATATATATTACACGATATGAAAAATATACTGGTTGAATATAAGCCATAAAGAAAAAAACTATCGCAGGTTTCCTACGAACTCGAGACTTTTTTTTTTTTTTTTTTCTTTTTTTTTTTTGCGGGGACTGAGAAGCAAATATGAAAAGAAAAATTATATATATATATATATATATATATATATATATATATATATATATATATATATGTATATATACATATGTATATATATATGTATATATATATAGAAATATATATATATATATATATATATATATAAATAAATAGAAATATATATATATATATATATATATATATATATATATATATATATATATATATATAATATATATATATATATATATATATATATATATATAAATTTTGTTGTCGTTGAGATTCATATTCCTTTCACGAAATTCTGTGGAAGCCAAGTTTTGGATACCTGAAGAGATTGCTGAGTTAGCTCTCCTTTATGAAAGCACTGATGATGAATGCGAACAAAAGTGGAAACTGTAGAGACCAATGGTTAACATAGTTTATGTGACCAAAGGCGAATTGAAAGGGTGCGAGATATCGAGATATGCAGATGTGGAAAGAAGGTTAGCGTAGGTGCCAGAATGAATCAGAGATTTCGGCTTGGGAGATGTGAAATAGGTATTGGAGAGGGCCCTCAGCTTCCAGGAAGTGAGACAGTGGGTGCAAGTTAGATGTGAATAGCGTAATATGTTATGGAGGCTAGACATGCCGCTGGTGAGCATTCTTTACGAGTGTATGAAGTGGCATATAGTATTGAAGTTTCACTACACAGAGGGTTCATTCACGACTCTCGGAGCTGACGTGTGGATGTTGTTTATTTCTTTTTTTCTTGGGACCCAACCGCATTTAAGGTTGAACGTAAGCATTTACTTGATGATGTATTGTGGAATTGACAGTACTATCAGGTAATCAGAAATCTGTGACCATTTTTGTTCCTTTTCTACTCTCTTCACAAATAGGAGTTTCCTGTCCTTTTTATGAAGTTAGTGTATAGTGTTTCACCAATGATTTATGTAAATGTGTACCTAACAATATACATGAATATTTGTAACTAAATATTACTTGTAAATTGGGCTTGATTTTTAAGTATAATGAGTTACGTTTCAAAAAGGTTTTTATGAAATCGCCTATTGCATTGTTGGTTGCAATCACCTAGGATGACGTTAGAAATAAAGAGATAAATAAATTAGCTCTTTGTGAAATTTAGGTTGAGATCAAAGTTCATACGTAAATTTTTGTAATTTTGTATCTTAGAAATGGAATGTACGTAGCAATTGCCTTATTTGAGGTGTGCTTGTCCATCTGACACATATTCAAGGTTCACATAATCTGGACAAAGTCAAGATGACATTCGTGGGTGAAGGAAATCATTTATCTTGAGTTTGATTTTACGCTGAAAAGTTCAAGGTCAAAACGGAACGTGTAATAAAATTGATTACCAGGCAATGTATGTTGTTCAAAAGATTACACCTGGTACATAGATTGTTAAGGACCGGATAGTGCTTCGTCATTAACTCAGTGTTACTTGAAAAAGGTCAAGATCAATGAATCTGCTATAATTTTATACTGTATGGATTTTTTTACTCCGTTTTTATATTTTACGGCAGTGCACACTTGGTCCCACAATCCATTTTCAAAACTATACATCTCTAGTATTTTGTGGGGGGGGGGGGGGAAGACTTAAAGAGAGAAGAACTTACGCGCTACAAAACCGCTATATTTATTATTCTTAAAGCAACAGCTAGTTTATACTATCCATGGTCGTCTTCATGACTACTCTAGATTTTCTGTGGGGTTATCTTCAAATATAAAGGCAAGTTCAGCTTAAAAATTATATTTGTACAGAGTTTGGCTATTTTCATAGTGTGTGGTGACCTTTTGCCGAGGCCGTGTGTACTAGTCAAGGTAAAGCTTGAGATGTTGAATGAAATGTTTGGCAGGATCACAAGCTTATATCAGGGCAGGTCGTTTATAACCAGAAGTTGTATTGTACCCTGTCCTTAGGTCAGTGGTTAAGCTTACAATTGATTCATAATAACCCTCCTTTAAACTAGTTATGTCGCTTAGTTGGTTTTATAGTATTTATGTTTCAGAAGTCTTGAGATGTTTGTTTGATGCTGCAGAATCAAGATAACTTGAGAAGTTCAAGGTCGCGTGCCAAATGTTGCTAGTTTTTATTAGGCTCTGTCCACATTGATTATTAATATTATGATGATGATGATGATTATGATGCAGAACACGAACCCTTTTCATTTGGAACAAGCCACAGAGGTCATTGACTTGAAATTCAAGCTTCCGACGAATGTGGTGTTCATTTGAAAGCAGTAACGTAATGCAGAAAGAAGAAACAAGTTTATAGAAAAGAAAAAAATAAATTAACAAAGTAATGGAAGGATCAGAATGCAAGTAAACTACTAAAATATTATTTTTGGGTAGTAATGTGCTGTACCTTTGCTTGAATTTTTGAATTCCTGTTGCACAAGTTCCTCAGAGAGACTGCTGCACAGTCCAACGGTGTGAGGGATAAAGGATTTTTGGAGGTGTCTGCACTGGTCACTCATTCAGTCTGAAGGTGACCTGCATCGAATTTAGAGGTAGTATGTCACTCCCGTTTTGATCATCTTTTACACTACCACCATTTATTATGGTATGTGTGGACATTGGTTCGTGGAATAATGATTTCACTAACATAAGGATGTAAATGTGAAACAGTGTACCAAAATAGAGAAAGAAAGTCTCAGAGTATCATTTTGGCCGGTAAGTTACGATTTAAAGAAGCTCATTATGACCTCGTGTGTGACCTTGGTGCCTGAAAGTCGACGTTTCGCCAAGAAGCTTCTTAGATTGTGATATATCATAGAATTCTGCAAGTAAACAGTTCAGTTCATAGAAAAAAATTACATTTTGTGATGCGGTGAATATAGCAGAGGATTGTTAGTAGCAAATTATGGTGTTCAAATGCTGTTTTCATTAATAATACCAAAAACTACCTTCATTTAATAGTAATAATTTCATAATGATCAGCCTATACCTCAATGTTTTATAATTCATTCACATTTTAGTACCTTCAGAAGTAAAGCTTATTTCCACAACATGAAATGAACCAAGGGCTTTTCTAAATCTGCATGTACATATTAAGCGTTTCATTACCATATATAATGCATTTCTGTTTAAATACTGACATTGATGAAAATTTCAATAAATATACTGTATTGTTAGTTTTTATTTTACACACTTGCGAAATGTCTCTCTTTTCATAGTTACAACTACAATTAATTAGATTTATTTCCCTTTTCTGCTTTCAAATTATTTCCAGAATTCGTTTGGTTTTACGCATAATGCTTTCAAGGTTTTGTGCAATATTGAAAAAAAATACGTATAATGCTGTCCTCGTCAAGTCTCGGGTATAAACAAAAATGTAACGCTTATGATTATGGCCTCTCTGCTAATATTTTAAGGCCTCGTCTCTTAACATGTGTTAAGATTACAAGTATAACATTAACGATAATTGTGCTTTCTAACCCAGGATGATAAAATGGTTTTCTGTATGTTAGGTTAATTTTTCATTTGTCTGCCGGAAAAAGTATGTTAACAGGCATAATTTATGGTTCTGGCTCGTCTACCTTGTCCAGAAGATGCTCCCTCCTTTTTTTTTATTTAATTTAATTTTTTTCCCAAAAATGTTACCTCAGATGATTGTCCAAATACCCTTAGTATACTTACGCTAAAATTATATTCGTATTTTTTTTTCTAAAATTTATTTTTATTTGCATCCTTTTGTTCATCCGGTTGGTCTTCACACTCAGATCACAAAAGTATAATAATTATAATACCGATATTTTGAAACAAACTAACGACTTCCATAGTATTTACGTTAGATTATTTGATTTTCATGGTATTTACGTCAAATGAATTGAAACACTCATTTTGTGTTTTCTTTGTATTTTGTGAATTGTCCTTGTTTCAGATAATATAATATACATTACTAAAATCCCCAGCGTTTGGGAAACTCTCTTCCAGTCTTTCCAGTCCGAAAGTTAAATCAACACAGAAATAAATTTCTCCCTCTCATAGGGATCGAACCCAGGCCTCTCAAATCAAAGGCCAGGCCACTAGACATTGACATGTATGATCACTTGGTAGAGCCCTCACCTTTCATTTGAGATACCAGCGTTGGATCCCAATTTGGGTCAAAATAAATAAATAAATATATATATATATGTATTATATATATATATATATATATATATATATATATATATATATATAGACCCACATTAGGATCCAACGCTGGTATCTCAAATGAAATGTGAGGGCTCTACCAAGTGATCATACATGTCAATGTCTAGTGGCCTGGCCTTTGATTTGAGAGGCCTGGCTTCGATCCCTATGAGAGGGAGAAATTTATTTCTGTGTTGATTTAGCTTTCGGACTGGTAAGACTGGAAGAGTGTTTCCCAAACGCTGGGGATTTTTAGTGATGTTTATATATATATATATATATATATATATATATATATATGTGTGTGTGTGTGTGTAATACATATGTATATATATATATATTATATATTATATATAATATATATATATATAAATATGTGTGTGTGTAATATATATATATATATATATATTATTATATATATTATATATATTATTATATATTGCTACTTTCAAAATGCATGTTTTCCACTCTTTGAAATGTCTTGTAGATTGTGTAACATTTTTTCAGATTCCTAGATAGCTTAGAATAGGATGTTTTAAAATGTGTGTTCAGATTTCGCATTAACGTCTTGTAAAAGAATATATATATAACGTAAAGAGAGAGATCCTTGTTTTTTTCAAAGCTGCAAATGTTTAACTTTTATGTCAGCACTTTGAAATTAGAGTCTGCGAGATCCGTTTGCGTCCCTGCTCTGTCAGCGCGTTTGATAATGAGCTCGACTCTTTTTACGTGGTCATCAAAAACATGTCAATCTTAATTATCGTTTACCCTCCGTTTCAATCGGGTACGTATCTGTTGAGCAGTCTTGTCTTGTACGCGTATATCTTTGTCAAGTCCCACGTGGAAGTTGCACATTATGTGTGTAAGATTGCGTCAGATTTCAGAACTTTCGAGAAGCTTTCGTGCCTAGAACGTTTTGAGACATCTGCTCTGTCATTTCCATAAAGGAAGAGATTTTCATTCGATCTTAAGACCTCGAGGCAGTTAGATCTCCCTCTCTCTCTCTCTCGCTCTCTCTCTCTCTCACTCGACATCGAGATTAAATTAACGCAACTAAATTTGGTCACTCATATTGTGAGAATTGTATATTTGATATTTCTTAGAATTTATTTAGTTTATTTAATTTCTTTTGTGGAATCTGAACAAACATTTCGTAACGGCGCCTTGTTTTTTGTGAAAGTGTAATTTACAAGAGAAGAAAAGAAGTTGGTATACCAAAAAAGGTAAAGTGTGTTATATTTTTATTAGTTGCAACTAATAATTGTTAGGAACAGTGAACAACTAATAATGGATAGGGAGTGTGTTTAACTAATAATTGATAGGAACTGTTGTCTGTTAAGAAAAAGGTTTGGTAAAAATTGTTGGTTACAGTGTTATGAAAAAGATTTACACTTTTACACATTGCTGATATTTTTGTGTTTGTGTCTGTTCCATTGTTTGTGCATTTATTCATTTTCTTATTGAAGTGTGTCTTTTTGTTTTATATTTTCATTTGCATTCACCATTTAATTGACTTAGTTATTTTCATTGCTTTATCATTGCACATTTAATTAAATTTAACACTTGTGAATTTATTTGCATTTACTTAGAATTCTTTTCAAGTTTTATTGTTGTTTAGCACTGAATTAATAATTTCAAATTTTCAATTATTGCCTAACACTTTTGAATTTTGATTGAATTAATTTTCTTGAATTTTGTGATAAATTAATTTTGATTTAATTTTACTTAATTTGATTCAAGAATTAATTAAGCTTTACTTTGTTTTCAAGTAACAGTAATTTTCCCTGATATTGTGAATTTCACTTATAAATTTTGAATTTAATAATAAATTTTTGTATTTAAAATTTTTATAAGTGTTTTCTTTATCTTACACCAGTATAAATATATATAATTATGATTATATTCATGTTAGGTAGAAACATAGAGTGGTAATTGATTTGCTTTCCTTCAATTTAATTGAAGTGACTTAGAACCAGGGAAGTACTTAGACTTCTGAAATCAGGGAAATACTTGAGTTTTAAAGTTGTTGATGGAGCGATGCCCTTTGATTAATTTAATTACTTACAAGATTACCTCACACCTGTTTTGATGAACTTAGTCTGATATTCTGCAATACTGGTAAGTGTTAAGGGATCACTGTTGCCTTTAGAGTATTCAGTCGTTTAAACGTGTTATGAGGGTTCAGGTGTCTGGCTTTTGTGAGGTAATAATTGATAAATGGTAACCAGATACTTGGCACTTCGTACCATTGTTTAATGGTGCCCAGAGACCCGGGAAAGCAGATTTCATTATCACTCTAGAATATACTGGTGGTGTTAGGAATATATTTTGTTAGGAGAGTGACCATATAATTTTGTTTTGCATTTATTGTATTGAATTGTAAATTGATAACTTAGAGGAAAATGGCTCAGTTCAATGTTCAGGAATTTTTAGCAGCTCCTTCCGTCCAAGTTTTGTCTGAAACCACTCTGTCTAGAGCACAGTGGAGCGCTTTAGCAGAGGCATGTGGTGGTTATGTGTCTACTAGTATGGTAAAGGCACAAATAAGATGTATTGCTATGGAATCATTGACGTGCTGATCTCATAAATAAGCAAGCAGAAAAGAAAGAGAAAAGTGATGCAAGTTAGAGCTTAGACGCATTGAAGCAGAAGAGAATTTTGATTAAGCTAAAATGCTTGCTGAAAGAGAGAGAATGCAAGCTGAAAGAGAGAGAATGCAAGCTGAAAGAGAAAGAATAGACAGGGAAAAAACAAGAAAGAAGAGAAAGAGAAGAAGAAAAAAGCAGCAGAAGAGGAAAGAGAAAGAATAAAAGAGGAAAGAGAAATCGCAAGACATGAAAGGGAAATGGAATTAATAAGAGCTAGATCCACATTACCTGTACACCTCTAACCCTAACCAATGGTAATCAAGAACCCTGGTATTTGATGTAGTGAGAGTACTGAAGTTAACTCTAAGTTTACTGAAGAAGCTCCAGATGAGTTTTTTGATCACTTTGAGAAAGTGGCTTCAGGTATGGGATGGCCTGAGGATAAATGGTCAGTTTTGCTACAAAGTGTCTTGATTGGTAAAGGGAGAAGTGCTTATCTAGCCTTAACAGCTGATCAGTGTAAAGACTACAAGGTACTTAAACACAGTGTGCTACAAGTTTACCAGATGACCCCAGAGTACTACAATGAGAGATTCAGAAATTTAAGAAAAGATGAGAAGGGAACCTTCTTAGATTATGCTTACAAAGTGAGAAGGTGTTTCAAACGTTGGGTAGAAGCTGCTAAAGTTAAAACTTTGATGAGTTAGAAGAGTTACTTGTTCTTGAACAGTATCTTAAGGGAATTCCTGAACATATAAGAGCTTATTTAAGAGAGAGAAGTGAAGAAACTTGACAAAGCCGCTACACTTAGTGAAGATTACAATATAATCAGTAGCAAACGTAATTACAATGTCAAGTACCAGAGTCAACAACGCCCAGGTTTTAAGTCTTATCCAAATAACAGGAACAAATTTAATGGGAAACCTTCAAGTGATACTACTAAGAGTACACAAGGAAATACAGCTCAGCAAATTAATGTGAAATCCTCATCCAGTTTTTCAAGACAGTTACAGAAACCTAATGTTGTCTGTTTCAAGTGTGGAAGAGTAGGACACTACAGTCAAGAGTGTTACCGGAATCAACAGCAGTCAAAACCAGTTAGTCAAGTTGTGAAACAAACTACGAAGAGCAGTGTGGGAAAGAATCAGACTCCAGAGAAGAATGAAACTAAACAAGCTGAATGTTTAGCAACCAGTGGAAATGTTACCTCAAGCAGTGAGTGGTTAAGCAGTGTGGAGGCTTTAAGCCATATATCTATGAGGGTATGCTGTCAACTCAAGAAGGAAGTATGCAGGTACCAGTCAAGATATTACGTGATACAGGGAGTAACCATAGTGTGGTAGTACGTGGTTCTCACCCTCAGTTGGAGAAGAGTCTCACAGGAGATTCAGTTATTTTGAAGGGTATAGGAGGAGAGGAAGTAACTCCTATATGCCGCTTACACCTGTCATGTGAATTGGTGACAGGGAATGTTGATTTTGCTGTAAAGGACTCACTGGCTGTGGAAGGTATACATGTTCTGTTGGGGAATGAAGTTGGTGGTGTGCCATTTATTCCTTGTCCTGTAGTGACAGACAAACCATTGAGGATTAGTCCTACAGAAGAGTTGGAGAAGAATAACCCCCACCTGTTTCCTAGTTGTGTAACTACCAGAAGTATGAAGAGGACTACGACTGTAAGTGAAGAAACTGAGGATTTACACACCCAAGAAGGATCAAGTGAAGGATCTTTGTGCTTAGAAGAATTATTCCAGGGAAGTGAAGTTTCCCATAGTGCTGACCAAGAAGAGATTTCCCAAGAAGATGAAGAAGACGACGATGAAGAAGAAGAACCTGATGTTCCTGAAGAGACTCCGAGTAGTCAAAGTGTTGCTGAAGACAGTAGTGAAACTACAGTAGCTGAGTTAGCAGATATTGAGAATTCAACCTTTGAAGTTGGTCAAGTGACAAGAGAGAAGCTGATGGACTTGCAGAAGAAGGATGCATCGTTAACTGATTTGTTCTTCAGAGTTGTTGATCGAGAAGAGATGCAACAAACTCCTACCTGTTACTATCTAAAGGAAGGTTTACTGATGAGGAAGTATAGACCTACAGATATACCAGAGATGCTGTATGGGGCGAATATCATCAAATTTTGATTCCATATTCATTGAGAAAGCAAGTGGTTGCAGTAGCTCATGAGTCTGGACATATGGGAATCAGGAAGACTGTGGAGAAGATCATGAAATATTTTTCTGGCCTGGACTTCACAGAGATGTTAGCAGGTTTTGTCGTGAGTGTCATACCTGCCAGATAGCTGGAAAACCGAATGAAACCATCAAGAAAGCCCCCCTACAACCTATAGAAGTTAGAGGAGAACCCTTTAGCAAAGTGATTATAGATATGGTTGGACCATTGCCGAAGACAAAGAAAGGAAATGAGTATTTGTTGACATTAATGTGTCCAGTGACAAGGTATCCAGAAGCAATCCCTGTTAGAAACATATCTGCCAAGATAGTTGCTGAAAAACTTGTGGAGTTTTTCTCAAAGTTTGGTATACCAGAAATAGTACAAAGTGACAGAGGAACAAACTTTACTTCAAAGTTATTCCAGGATGTGATGAATTTGTTAGGAGTGAAACAACAGTTATCCACTGCCTATCATCCAGAAACTCAAGGTGCCTTGGAAAGGTTCCACCAGACATTGAAAAGTATGCTGACAAAGTATTGTTCTGAGTCAGGAAGAGAATGGGATGTTGGTTACCATTAATGTTGTTTGAAGTTAGGAATGCTTATCAAGAAAGTATGGATGTTCACCTAATGAGATGATTTTTGGAAGAGAAGTGAGAGGACCGTTGAATATTCTTGCAGAAAATTGGGAAGAAAATCAAGAGGAAAACCAAGCAGAGTATGTAAAGAACTTAAGGAAGAGGTTTGAAAGAGATTAGAAAATTCTCTTTAGAAAACTTGAAAATGAGTCAAGAGAAAAGAAAAGGAGATTTGATGCTAAGACTAAGCTAAGAAGTTTTAGTGTTGGTCAACAAGTGTTAGTGTTCTTACCTGTCAAGAGATTTCCCCTCACTAATAAATTTCAAGGTCCTTACAAGATAATTCAGAAGTTAAGTGATAGAACTTATGTGATTGAAACACCAGAAAGAAGAAGAAGACAAAGGAAGATACATGTGAACCTCTTGAAACCTTATTTCTCAGAAACTAAAACTGAAACTGTGTCAGTAACCCAGACAACTTTATCTACAGAAGACGATGATGGCTACGAATTGGGAGCTGCAAGCAAGATGAATAATTCTTCAATTTTGGAAAATTTGGAGGATAAACTGAAACATCTGAGTGTTGAACAAGGTGAAGACTTAAGTGACGTAATTAGAAGTTTTCCAGAAATTTTTTCAGATGTGCCTAGACGTACTGATCTGACCAAGCATGAAATCAAGATTCAAGAAGATGGAAAACCTTTCAAGCAAAGAGCCTATCGCTTATCACCGTATCATCGAGATGTTTTGAAGAAGGAAGTTGAGTATTTGCTGCAACATGGATTAGCAGAACCCAGTTCAAGTCACTTCAGTTCTCCATGTGTGTTGGTGAAGAAACCAGATGGTTCATTTAGGATGTGTACTGATTATAGGAAGCTGAATTCTATCAGTGTGGCTGATAATTATCCTTTGCCTCTTATAGATCAGTTACTTGATAATATTGGGCAAGCCAAGTTTGTTTCCAAGATAGACTTGTTGAAAGGATATTATCAAATTCCCTTAGATGAGAATGCGAAACTGCTGTCAGCTTTTATTACTCCTTTTGGACTATATCAGTATACTGTTCTGCCGTTTGGTCTGATGAATGCACCCGCAACATTTCAACGAGTGATGGATCAACTGCTAGGATCAATAGAAGGAGTAGGTGTATACCTAGATGACATCGTGATTTACTCTACAACGTGGGAAGAACATCTGAAGATTCTGAAGAAAGTTTTCAAGAAACTACAAGAAGCAGGATTAACAGTCAACCTAGAGAAGAGTGAGTTTGGAAAGGCAACTGTACAGTATCTGGGTTGAAGTTGGGAAAGGCCTTCTTGCTCCAGTAAATGCTAATGTAGAAGGTATCCGTAAGGCTACCCCACCTACTACCAGGAAACAGCTACAGAGATTTTTGGGGATGGCTGGTTTCTATCGTCGTTTTTGCCCAAATTTCTCAGCCGTAGTAGCTCCCTTGACAGACTTGACTAGTCCCAAAGCTAAGTTTATTTGGACTCCAGAGTGTCAAGAATCCTTTGAGAAGGTAAAAGCCATTTTAACTTCAAGACCAGTACTTCAAGCTCCAGACTTCGACAAGAAATTTGTGATACAAGTGGATGCGTCAGACTGTGGTGTTGGAGCTGTTCTACTTCAAGAAGATGAAAATAATATCTACCATCCTGTATGCTTCATGTCTACAAAATTGAAAAAACATCAGAAAGTATATTCGACAATCGAGAAGGAAACTTTAGC
Source organism: Macrobrachium nipponense (assembly GCF_015104395.2). Taxonomy (NCBI): domain Eukaryota; kingdom Metazoa; phylum Arthropoda; class Malacostraca; order Decapoda; family Palaemonidae; genus Macrobrachium; species Macrobrachium nipponense. The sequence goes on from NC_087212.1 coordinate 51,977,175, forward strand.
CTTAATCACCGCATTGAAAAAATTTGAAGTGTATGTGAATAGACCTAGGAATGAAGAAATTGTAGTATTTTCTGATCACAATCCACTGTCATTTATCCAGAAAATGAAAAACCATAATCAAAGACTGACCAGGTGGTCTTTGTGCCTGCAACAGTATAACTTAAGAGTGCAGCACATTAGTGGCAAAAACAATGTAGTTGCTGATTATTTATCTCGTTGCGAATCGTTGGATTCAACACCGTGATAAAAAATCTTCTGGGGGAGGTATATTATATATTGCTACTTTCAAAATGCATGTTTTCCCCTCTTTGAAATGTCTTGTAGATTGTGTAACATTTTTTCAGATTCCTAGATAGCTTAGAATAGGATGTTTTAAAATTTGTGTTCAGATTTCGCATTAACGTCTTGTAAAAGAATATATATATAACGTAAAGAGAGAGATCCTTGTCTTTTCAAAGCTGCAAATGTTTAACTTTTATGTCAGCACTTTGAAATTAGAGTCTGCGAGATCCGTTTGCGTCCCTGCTCTGTCAGCGCGTTTGATAATGAGCTCGACTCTTTTTACGTGGTCATCAAAAACATGTCAATCTTAATTATCGTTTACCCTCCGTTTCAATCGGGTACGTATCTGTTGAGCAGTCTTGTCTTGTACGCGTATATCTTTGTCAAGTCCCACGTGGAAGTTGCACATTATGTGTGTAAGATTGCGTCAGATTTCAGAACTTTCGAGAAGCTTTCGTGCCTAGAACGTTTTGAGACATCTGCTCTGTCATTTCCATAAAGGAAGAGATTTTCATTCGATCTTAAGACCTCGAGGCAGTTAGATCTCCCTCTCTCTCTCTCGCTCTCTCTCTCTCTCACTCGACATCGAGATTAAATTAACGCAACGTAAATTTGGTCACTCATATTGTGAGAATTGTATATTTGATATTTTTTCTTAGAATTTATTTAGTTTATTTAATTTCTTTTGTGGAATCTGAACAAACATTTCGTAACGGCGCCTTGTTTTTTGTGAAAGTGTAATTTACAAGAGAAGAAAAGAAGTTGGTATACCAAAAAAGGTAAAGTGTGTTATATTTTTATTAGTTGCAACTAATAATTGTTAGGAACAGTGAACAACTAATAATGGATAGGGAGTGTGTTTAACTAATAATTGATAGGAACTGTTGTCTGTTAAGAAGGTTTGGTAAAAACTGTTGGTTACAGTGTTATGAAAAAGATTTACACTTTTACACATTGCTGATATTTTTTGTGTTTGTGTCTGTTCCATTGTTTGTGCATTTATTCATTTTCTTATTGAAGTGTGTCTTTTTGTTTTATATTTTCATTTGCATTCACCATTTAATTGACTTAGTTATTTTCATTGCTTTATCATTGCACATTTAATTAAATTTAACACTTGTGAATTTATTTGCATTTACTTAGAATTCTTTTCAAGTTTTATTGTTGTTTAGCACTTGTGAATTAATTTCAAATTTTCAATTATTGCCTAACACTTTTGAATTTTGATTGAATTAATTTTCTTGAATTTTGTGATAAATTAATTTTGATTTAATTTTACTTAATTTGATTCAAGAATTAATTAAGCTTTACTTTGTTTTCAAGTAACAGTAATTTTCCCTGATATTGTGAATTTCACTTATAAATTTTGAATTTAATAATAAATTTTGTATTTAAAATTTTTATAAGTGTTTTCTTTATCTTACACCAGTATAAATATATATAATTATGATTATATTCATGTTAGGTAGAAACATAGAGTGGTAATTGATTTGCTTTCCTTCAATTTAATTGAAGTGACTTAGAACCAGGGAAGTACTTAGACTTCTGAAATCAGGGAAATACTTAGAGTTTTAAAGTTGTTGATGGAGCGATGCCCTTTGATTAATTTAATTACTTACAAGATTACCTCACACCTGTTTTGATGAACTTAGTCTGATATTCTGCAATACTGGTAAGTGTTAAGGGATCACTGTTGCCTTTAGAGTATTCAGTCGTTTAAACGTGTTATGAGGGTTCAGGTGTCTGGCTTTTGTGAGGTAATAATTGATAAATGGTAACCAGATACTTGGCACTTCGTAACAATATATAATTATATATATATATATATATATATATATATTATATATATAGATATATATGTATATATATATATTATATACGTATATATATGTGATATATATATATATATATATATATATATATATATATATATATATATATTATATATATATTGTGTATGTGTGTGTGTATATATAATATATATATCTAATAAAAGGAGCCCATAAAAACACCAAAAATGTAGAGAGGAAAAAGTACTATATCTCAGAGACTGCTGTCTCTCTCTTCATATACCTGAAGAGAGAGACAGCAGTCTCTGAAATATAGTACTTTTCTCTCTACATTTTGGTGTTTTTATGGGCTCCTTTTATTAGATGGAATTCTGTTGTTACAGAACACTTTTACCAGTCATATATATATATATATATATATATATATATATATATATATATATATATATATATATATATATATATATGGGTGTAACATCTTTAACAGATGATTTAATATTACGTCTTATGATAATAGCAATAAATATCACCATCTCTATTGTTTAAGAACGAAAATCGTTACATATAACAGTAAAATCACTTTTACTTACTATTTTTCATATCAATGAGGTAGATATTCTCAGATTTAGAGGATTTAAAAAAAAATGACTCGTCAAAACAGTCCTGCTCTGTCACTTTTATCATTTTGGCTACTTCCATTTTTCATAGTTTAGCATAGATCTATCGTATTCCGATTTCTATTTCTCTTCCCCTTCCCGTTTCTGGGCAATTTAAGACTTGCTATATCAACTGTCAGCGTGTAGAGACGATATTGTTGAGGAAAACTCCCCCTTTTGTTATACAGATCTTTTTCACGGCTTATTTCTCAAAACTCTAGGAACCACTTTTGAAACAGAATGATATCTCACACCTGCAGTAACAGGGTTGCAACAGGTGGTATTCGTTTTATTGTTTTTGTTTTTGTTTTTTTAGTTTCATTAGGTTTTACGTAGTATAATCCTAAAATCATTTAATATCAGAAGTATGCGAGTCTTTATCTTCGATGATCTTCCGATGAATATGTCATTTTAGATAGTAATTGCTGAAAATAGGAAGAATGCAGCTTTCTGAGGCTACCATATATATATATATATATATATATATATATATATATATATATATATATATATATATATTATGTATATATATATTATACATACATGGTGGTTGAAATCACAATATATGTGCAAAGGGTAACAATTAGGACAAACAAACAACCGTTGGAGTCTTAACAATCCACATCTGACAGGTGTCAGAGGGGAAGATCGACAAAACTCATTAGTGTTAGGGCCTCGTACTATGTTTGCAAATATGATGCTCCTTTTCCAAATATATCTGCTACTTTCCTTAAAATTTAATCATTTTGCAAATTTCTCCTGAAATTTTTGGATCAAGTTTATAAATCCCTTGACTGATATTCATTTTATGACTATAACTCTCTTTGATAAAACTGGACTTTAAGATATTCCTTCCAGTACATTATTACAATAAGCTATCTTATTTGCCTCGACCTTATGGATTGTATGAGTGTTTGCACTGACACGTACAAAGTCATTCCACGCTGTGTAGTATTGTTCAGGTATGTATACTTAATAATTTTTATATGGTCAGGGAACGAAAATTTAATAACTTTTTTGACAAGTTAAACCAATTAGTGTCATTATATTTTTTCACCTGTGGTGATGTGTGTAAAGAGATCAAGTGGTAACGTGATTGTATAAATGGAGTTCCACAAGTAGAGTTGTTGGTGTTACTCTATTTACATTAGCAATTAATGATATCAGTAACATGCTACCGGTCGGAATTAGAAGTAATCTTTAAATGGACGATTTTGCCATAATTTATACAGCATAAGGCATAAAACATGCAAAACGAATTATTGCTAAAACCATAATGAATATATATAGATGAATGGGTCACATCTTTAGGTATTACATTTTCCATAGAAATAACGAATCATTCGGGCCTACCGTATAAGAGCTGATATTCATCTCAAAAGTCTGGTTAACCTATTTTAATAATTGCAATAAAAATGATATTTATGTATATAATATACGTGTGTATGTTAATTATTATGTATATAAAAACTTCATGGGAAGGGAATGCAATCTTCAATCGAACTCTTAAATGGTGGATGCATGTGTGTCTTTTTGACGGGTGTATATATATATATATATATATATATATATATATATATATATATATATATATATATATATATATATATATATATATATATTTGGGTTTGTGTATAAAGCTGTTTATCAGAACTTTTATATGTGACTCAGGGTAGTGTTTAGTGTTAAACTTTGTTTTCGTATAACTGAAGTTAAAAATTGGTTGTTGACGCTGTATATTCCGTATACGTTCTCGAGTTAAGGTGTGCGTCTAGAGCATGACTAACTGTAAGGTTTCAGATCAGCCCCCTCTGGTCAAACTAGAATTTCCTTTATACAATATCAACTTTCCTCCGGACGGGACTCGCCATTGATTGTTCAGGATTTTATTTTATTTCGTTGGCTGGAAACATGAAATGTTTGTTGCTTTATATTTGATATGCCCTTTCAAAACAAACTATATTTAGGTAAAGCCAAATTCTTTTTAATGCATTTTAATGTCTGTAACTTCTATTATCATATAGTTTTGGTAACATAACGTTAGTTCACAAGCTTAAAGTGGATATAAAGAGCTGTAAGTTAAATGGACAAATTCATAATACCCTTTACGTAGGTGATTAGACATCTGTAGATGGGTTGCAGTGACATACATTCATTATATATATAATTATAAATAAAAATAGATTTATGTATGTGTGTGTATATTCCAGTGCAACTCTGAAGTGCTTTGAGCAGTTTCAACCAAACTTGGTATACATAAGACTTATTATCTAGAAAAGAATACTGTGGTGGTAAGACATCACTAGCACTAAATGGGGTGGGGCGTGTAAAGGGCTTCCCTGAAACGGGGCTGGTTCTCCCCCTACACTTAGTAACTAAATAAACTCTGTGGGTTTATCATACACTGGCAGGGGTGGGGGTGGGGGTGGGAAGGGAATGGAATGACATGTAAAGATAACTGAAAACGAGAGATATTAGTATATAATCCATATGTTCCGAGGCCATTTAGATGACTAGGGACATACCCGATGCCCTTCAAGTCCAAATTCAGTCCCAATAGGAAGGCGGGATGAGAAGTGGTGGAAAATAAAATGTAAAAAATGACATATATTAGTGTATAATTCATAGTTTTCGAGGTTGCTTAGATGAATAGTGACATTCACGATGCCCTTTAAGTCCATGTTCAGCCCTGATAGGTATGAGATGTAAGAAGGGGTGAAATATAAAATGTAAAAAATGCTGGCAAAGTAATTGAAGCAACTATTTTAACAGGAAAGAGAGAGAGTGAGAGGGAGAGGAAGTGAGAGATTGTAGAAGAGTTGTTAGGGAGGAGAGAGAGAGAGAACCATCCTGGGATGTAAGAATACTACCAACGTAGGTCCTGTTTGTTGTAAAATGCGCCTAAAAGGACAGCTGCTGCCTTGCAGTCTTACTTTTTTACTTAAAGACTAGGCCCACCACTAATAACTGGAAACTGGTGCCTTGCAGTCTTACATTTTAGTAAAAGGCTAGGCCCACCGCCAATAACTGTGGAAACTGCTGTCTTGCAGGTGGACCTCATAGTCAAAGGTGAGGCCCACCGCCAATAACTGTGGTTGATGACAGCAAGGCATGCGGTTGTAAAAACCCCTTTGCCAAATAATAAACCATTCCTGATGTTGTAAGGAAAGGCCAATCAGACAACCTACCCCGTAGTGTAGGGATAATGGTGAGAAAGAAGAGAAAGCGAGAGTATATTGTTGATGGGTTGGTTAGCTAGTATATATATATATATATATATATATATATATATATATGTATATAGATATATATTATTATATATATAATATATATATATATATATATATATATATATATATATATATATATATATATACTAGCTAACCAACCCATCAACAATATACTCTCGCTTTCTCTTCTTTCTCACCATTATCCCTACACTACGGGGTAGGTTGTCTGATTGGCCTTTCCTTACAACATCAGGAATGGTTTATTATTTGGCAAAGGGGTTTTTACAACCGCATGCCTTGCTGTCATCAACCACAGTTATTGGCGGTGGGCCTCACCTTTGACTATGACTATATATATATATATATATATATATATATATATATATTATATATATATATATATATATATATATATCGATAAAGGGAAGAGGACACACACAGATGTACAGGCTGTCTTAATTGCGACGTTCCGTAATTATTCAATTAATTACATCACTAGGGCTGTTAAAATGAAAAATAAAATTCCTAGCATAATTGTAAAAACAAAACTAAAAATAAATTCAGAAATGCAAAAGCTAAAAATTATTCTTACAATTGTACGAAATATACATATTAAAATTAAAGGAATTAAATTTTTAAAAAGTAGAATTAAAAGAATTAAATTTTTTGAAAAGGACCTACATTAAAATGAAAGATAAATGAACATAAAATAAACAAAAATTAAAAGCAGCGGTGAACAGAGTTACAGAACAAGAGGTTAAGGACCGGCCTAGAGGAGTGACAGCGTTAAACTAAACGTAAACATAAATAAACAAACAAGTCAAGACAAATACAGAGGGAAGTTGTTTAATAAAAAGAGACTCCAGAATAACAAGGTCTTACAGGTTGGTGGTATGGCCTAAAATGCAGAAGTCTTTATTATCGATATGTGTGTTACACTTTTTGGAGTGGTTTCTAATATTAGAGTGTTCTGGGTTTGCAATTCTGCTGCCAGGACGGAAGCTTACGCCACGATGAGAATCGATACGCCACATAGGTCCCTGTTTGACATTCAGGGCAAGTATATTTATAAATAACACCAGAGGACATATAAGGCGATAATCGCTCCTTCGAGGTAAAGGGGAAACCGATGGTGAAAGGGTTCTTAGGAATTAATTTTATGTCTATGGCATGAAAATGTTCCTGAATTATTTCTGTGAACTTTTTGTGAAATTTGAGGTCATCAGTAAATGGAAAGCATGAATAAAACTTCATTTTTGGGACAGTTAAAACTTTTGGTTTAGCAATGAAATGTTTGTTCAGTAGTTGATCTAATTTCCTATAAACCAGCTTAGCAGGGAAACAGTTATTGTTAAAAAAGTCAATTAAAAATGTCATTTCATTATGGAAAAGGACCGAGTTCGACGTAAGGACAAGTGCTCGGTGGAGAAGGGTAGAAACGGAGTTGGACTTGAAATTCATAAAACATGAACTATAAAAGTTTGTACCAAGCCCAGTAAAAGTTTTCTCCCTAAAAATCGTGGTATTAAAACAGTCGTTTTGTCTGAAAACTAAAACGTCCAGGAATGGTAGACGGTCGTTCACCTCTTTCTCGATAGTAAACTTTATGCTCGGGTGTATTGCATTGGCATATTCTACGAAGAGGTCAGCTTCATATTCACTTTTAAAGAGACTGAACGTATCGTCAACAAACCTGGAATAAAAAAAAGGGGATATAATCTTAATAGGCAATTATCGAGCATTTGTTCCTCCAGGGAGCACATGAAGATATTGGCAAATGTAGGGTCAAGAGGAGAACCCATGGCCATGCCCTCTACTTTTTTAAATATATTACCATTAAAAATGAAAGCAGTGTCCTGCACAGCGAGCTCAAGTAAAGATTTAAAATGCGTGCGATTAAAATGATTAAAAGTAGAATCAGGAACAGGAATCGGCTTGTTAAGGATCCATTCAATAGGTTCTCCAAAAGGGATATTAGTAAATAATGACTCTACGTCGAGACTGGCCATGAATAAATGAGAATCTTGTCGGAGAATGGTTTCTTTAAATTGCAAGGAGTTATTTATTGTATACTTATTCTTAATTAGATGCTCCAACATGGGTACAAGAAATTTGTCTAATTTGTAATTTGGTGTTTTAAAAGAAGCAAGGATAGGTCTAAATGGAACGTCAGGTTTGTGAATTTTCGGTAGGCCGTAAAGGACACCAAATGAGGAGCCTGTGGAAAACAGTTCTTGGTAAATAGTTTTAATAAGAACATTTTCCTTTTTCAGAGACCTAAGAAAACGGTTGATTTTATCTTAAATTTTAAAAATATTATAGTAGTCAGGTGTCCCAATAAGTTCAAATTTTGTTCTATCATTTGAAGTACTTTCCATTTTCGAGAAGTACTCGCATTTGTTGAGAATCACAGTACCTTTACCTTTATCAGGTAGGGTAAGAATGATGTCTTCGTTTTTTGCCAGTTTTTTCAAGATGTCAAAATCTTCGCTTCGGAAAAATGGGGTCCATCAGGTTTTGATGTTTCTAAAGGTGTTGTGAGAGAGTTCATACAATCGTTTTTGTAGACTTACCGGATCAGCTTGTAAGGGGAGTGCTTTGAGGCGGTGGAATATCGATTCAAGTGGCAAATTTTTTTTTGTAAAATTAGGTTTATAGTTAGGGAGGCAGAAGTCCAAACCCAGAGACAGCAAGAACTCCTCTCTCTTAGACAAAACAATGCTGGAAAAATTAAATACAGTGGTTAAATTATTATGAAATTTTTGGACGGTAACTCCCAAACTAACAAGTTTTCTGTTATGGCGTTCCTGTACATGTGAGATAAAATCCTGTAGACTTTTAGTGAACAATTTTTTGCAGATAATAGAATCAATAAAAATAGTGAATTGAAGAGACTGATGCGGTGATTTTTCGTAAGTGAACTGTACTTTTTATTTGCTATATATTTACATTTGATTTCCATATTAAGAAGAATTTTTGTAGCATCTTGGTAGAATTCAGATGAGTACAGGGATGATTTATAAAGTTTAAATTTGACAAAATTTGGGACAATGTTGTTCAATTATTTTTCATTTTAATGTATGTCCTTTTTAAAATGTAATTCCTTTAATTTTAATGTGTGTATTTCGTACACTTTATAAGAATAATTTTTAGCTTTTACATTTCTTAAATTTTAATTTTTAGTTTTGTTTTTACAATTATCCTAGGAATTTTATTTTTCATTTTAACATCCCTGATGATGTAATTAATTGGACAATTACGAAACATGGGAATAAAGACTGCCTGGACATCTGTGTCCTCTTCCCTTTAATGAATATATATATATATATATATATATATATATATAATATATATATATATATTTTTATGTATGCATATATTACGAAGAAATCACAAAAGCAAACACGTGATTTTTTTTATTAGCTGAAGCTACTGAGAAAATTAAAAATGAAATGACAGGGTGCCAAGTACTGGCACTGTAATTTCGTTTTGAAAATTTCCAGTGGCGTCAGCTGATTTATATATATATATATATATATATATATATATATATATATATATATATATATATATATATATTATTCCTAATCAGGTGACTGGCCGTATTCACAGATACTATATTTTAATCAAAACCCCCTGTCAGTCTGTACTTCTTTTTCTCCTTAGACAAGGTCTTCATAGATAGCGAATATTTATTCACATTTATTTCTATTTACGTATTATAGTCAACGGACCGTTTCCTCACTCATCGGCGACATCTTGATATACAAGGTTTTTATCACTACATGTGGACTTTGCATATATGCCTAAAATTTTAAACATGGCGTCATTGGGATGCTGAATTTATGTTGGTCTGTAGGTTTCATGGTCTCACTGATGGCCTGTGTGATAGCAAGGGCATTCCAGATACTCCGTAGGACGCACACTATGACGAAGCTTGCAGCAAAGGTATTGGGGAGGGGCTTAATTCCAGTCTCGAGCCGACAGTCTTTATTTGCTTCGTTGTCATTAATTGTGTTTAGGATTATCCTGTAATTTATGTCTCCTTTCGGATCCTCAAAGATTTCCTGTGGTTTCCTTGAAGAAGGGAAGATGAAGTCCGTATTCCTCTGCATGTTTAATGCAGGTTGTTGTTGATTTCTGTACACAACTTCTGTTATTTGCAATCTGTAGAACTGCGCTTCGCTGTGCACAATCTCTGTGCTTTCTAATAATTTTTTCCGTGTCCGTTTACATTTGTTGTCCATGTTATGTTGGAATATTGCCCCTGTTAGCGGTGGGGTTGCAATCGCCTGCTTAGATTGGTAGTGGTGTGACCTATGTAGCAATTGCTGAGGGCTTAACAATTCCCTTTTGTGCATTTTATACTACGTTGGTCAATTCCAACATCTCTGTACGGGGTGCCTTGCTATTTATAATCACAAGGTTGCTGTCTAGGTTCGGAGATATTCTCGTAAGTTCATATATGTTGTATCGTTGGCACTTATCCCTTTCTTGGCCTTGACCTCATCCTAGACGATTTTATAATTTATGTTTCCTGGTGAAGTTGGCATCGTTACTGGTGTGCATGCATACATATGCAACTGTTTTGGTATGCAACCTTCTATGAGGTTACTGTCATCCATTATTAGTTAGGAAATGCCTAACTCGTTCAAGCTCTGCACGAGTAGCTTTCCACGAGGAACAGTGCATAATTGCACTTCTCATGTACGCGGCTATCACAGAGTTTAATTGTTAGAGAATTCTAAGTGTTTGGTGTCTAGAACTTAACGGTAAGTCGAAGGTCACAATGTGGATTCCAAAGTCTTAATCGAAAAATTGAATATATTTTGCGGGAAGATTCTGGATTTCTAAAGTTAAATGACAGTAAAGTTACATGACAGTCTTAAACCACAGTCATTGTAAGTCTGTTAGTGCTTTATATTTAGTTCCAAGTTACCCTGGATTTCCAGAGTACAAGCTTAGAGGTCACATAACTTTGTAACTAGTATGAAAGAGAGAGAGAGAGAGAGAGAGAGAGAGAGAGAGAGAGAGAGAGAGAGAGAGAGAGAGAGACTCTGTTAATGGTTTTGATATTAGAAATCTGGTAGAGATTCGGCACCGAACGAATGATTATATTTCAAAGCCACCCAAGTCGGAGTAAAGATTACTCCACATTTTTACTTTTTCATGATGGAGGATTACCATTTTTCTCTGGTTTTCTCAGAATAGTGGAGTTTTTTTTCGGAAAGCGAAATTGACTTGTCAGAGGGAATTTGGCGATAATTTAGTCTGAAGGGTTTTGAGAAAGTGCGTGTGTGAGAAAGAGAAAGAGCAAGACCAAGTAGTGGCTTACAAGGAATAATATTCTTATATCTTTCTTTGTATTAACAACTGACATTAAATTATAATTTCTGTCAAGTAATGACCACTTACGTACTTGACAGTTTCTTCCGGTACCACTATTGATGAACTTTAAACATAAAACTATAATATTGTTTCAGGTTTTTGTATTGTGCATTTTTTGTTAACGTTAAGACTGTCATTTACCTAATTGGATGGCTCTTCGAGACATGACGCAGGAGGCTCCGCGATACATGATAGTACAACGATCACCGCACCATTCATTCTGTACCTGCTGATGAATACCGATTAGAAAACTTACTTAACATGAATCGCTTCTCGCACCTACAGAATAAGCTTATCATCGAACTTCCTAAGCACACGGCTGTTCTAATCACGCTTCCTTGGTGTTGAGGTTCCTCCTTGCCAATACCGTCTACTGTATGTTCCGTATGTCCACGCCTTGGTTGGGTCGGCTTCAGTTCTTTCCTCCCATGTATATATATATATATATATATATATGATTAAATTTTGTCATACACCGTGGTTTTTCATAAACAACTTTATACTACAAATGGTTAATATTTATATATATATATATATATATATATATATATATATATATATATATATATATATATATATATATGAGGTTTTAGTCTTCCTTTTCACGATGAAAGGTTGTAGTCCACAGGACCCTTGTGGACTCAACCTATAATATATATATATATATATATATATATATATATATATATATATATATATATATATATATATAATATATATATATATATATATATATATATATACTGTGTGTGTGTATTTAGGTAAATAATAGATGTATGTATGTCTTGTATGTGCATGTATGTATGTATGTATGTGTCAGGATAACTCTGAAGCGCATTTAATCAATTTGAACCAAACTTGGTATACTTATGGCTTAATATCTGGAAAAGAATTCTGTGGGGTTATGACATCACTAGCACCAAAGGAGGTAGGGGTAGGAAGGCCTTCCCTGGAACGGGAAAGGTTCTGACAGTAGACTCGGTAACTAAATAAACTCTACGAATTTATCATACCTCATTTCGGCATACATATGACCAAGGTCCTTTAAATATACTTTAAATATACTGGGAGAGGTCGGCTCATCAGCGAGCTAAAATACTTTCCCTCTGCGCATGACGTCACATTACGAAGGATACCTTTCCAAAAAAAAATACTTCTTAAGGTATAAATATTTTCATTTTGTTTTACTTAAAATACAGATTTTCCTTATGGCAGACCATACATCTGGTCCTCCTGAGCAAAAAATCATAGGGTATAGAGATACCTTTCAAGGGAACACTGTAATGTATTGACTGTTACTTATCTCTAACCAAAGAGGTATGGATTAACGTAGAGAAAGTTGTCCTTGGTACTAAATCCTACACAACGAGTTAAGGATTAACATAGAGAAAGTTGTTTTGGTATAATTAACTCTCATTTTAATCCTAACAGATTAACAGAACAAAGATGACAGTTTAATGGTGATGGAATTGAGATATGCATGAGTTTGTTTCTCACCGAGCCAGGAGTGGACCCCAAGGGGAAAAACTAAGTTGTTGTTTTCATGGTTTTTCTTACTGTACTCTTGCAAGGCATCTGTTTCTTTTTACTCATGTCGATAATGTTGTTGAGGTGCCGCATTCTAAAAAACACTGATATTGTGGCAAAAAATTCCACAACCTCGTCAGGAACACCAGCGACAGCAGATTTTATTTCAGCAGCCATTGTTTTTATGCATTCCGTTCCTGCTCTAAGACCATAGCCATGAATTGCTGTAAAAATTTCTCTACAAATTTTTAGTTTAGAAAAAAAGTCGTCTGATGGTGCATAGAGTTTTCCTTCACTTATATAATGGATCCATGTCTCTGACGTCTTGCTGTTAACAATGTACCCTATATTTGGATATTTAAAGGAAAACTTTTTTCACTACATATCCACGATGTATCTTAAGGACTCTTCCTCGATAACAGATCCCGTGGTATCTCCTGATTTCTGACATAGCCAATTCTGGTTTCCTCAGAGAACATTT
>NC_087212.1:51991028-52006028 GCF_015104395.2 Macrobrachium nipponense
AAATGTTCTCTGAGGAAACAGAATTTGCTAAATGTCAGAAATCAGGAGATACCACGGGATCTGTTATCGAGGAAGAGTCCTTAAGATACATCGGTGGATATGTAGTGAAAAAGTTTTCCTTTAAATATCCAAATATAGGGTACATTGTTAACAGCAAGACGTCAGAGACATGGATCCATTATATAAGTGAAGGAAAACTCTATGCACCATCAGACGACTTTTCTTCTAAACTAAAAATTTGTAGAGGAATTTTTACAGCAATTCATGGCTATGGTCTTTAGAGCAGGAACGGAACGCATAAAAACAATGGCTGCTGAAATAAAACTCTGCTGTCGCTGGTGTTCCTGACGAGGTTGTGGAATTTTTTGCCACAATATCAGTGTTTTTTAGAATGCGGCACCTCAACAACATTATCGACATGAGTAAAAAGAAACAGATGCCTTGCAAGAGTACAGTAAGAAAAACCATGAAAACAACAACTTAGTTTTTCCCCTTGGGGTCCACACCTGGCTCGGTGAGAAACAAACTCATGCATATCTCAATTCCATCACCATTAAACTGTCATCTGTGTTCTGTTAATCTGTTAGGATTAAAATGAGAGTTAATTGTACCAAAACAACGTTCTCTATGTTAATCCTTAACTCGTTGTGCAGGATTTAGTACCAAGGACAACTTTCTCTACGTTAATCCATACCTCTTTGGTTAGAGATAAGTAACAGTCAATACATTACAGTATTTGTGTTCCCTTGAAAGGTATCTCTATACCCTATGATTTTTTGCCATAAGGAAAATCTGTATTTTAAGTAAAACAAAATGAAAATATTTATACCTTAAGAAGTATTTTTTTTTGAAAGGTATCCTTCGTAATGTGACGTCATGCGCAGAGGGAAAGTATTTTTAGCTCGCTGATGAGCCGACCTCTCCCAGTATATTAAAGTATATTTAAAGGACCTTGGTCATATGTATGCCGAAATGAGGTATGATAAATTTGTAGAGTTTATTTAGTTACCGAGTCTACTGTCAGAACCTTTCCCGTTCCAAGGGAAGGCCTTCCTACCCCTACCTCCTTTGGTGCTAGTGATGTCATAACCCCACAGAATTCTTTTCCAGATATTAAGCCATAAGTATACCATGTTTGGTTCAAATTGATTAAATACGCTTCAGAGTTATCCTGACACATACATACATACATTCATGCACATACAAGACATACATACATCTATTATTTACCTTAATACACACACACACAGTATACATATATATATATATATATATATATATATATATATATATATATATATATAAAAGGTTGTAGTCCACAAGGGTCCTGTGGACTACAACCTTTCATCGTGAAAAGGAAGACTAAAACCTCATATATATATATATATATATATATATATATATATATATATATATATATATATATATATATATATATATATATATATATATATATATATATATATATATATATATATATATATATATATATATATATATCTTAACCATTTGTAGTATAACGTCTGTTTATGAAAAACCACGGTGATATGACAAAATTTTAATCATATATATATATATATATATATATATATATATATATATATATATATATATATACATGGGAGGAAAGAACAGAAGCCGACCCAACCAAGGCGTGGACATACGGAACATACAGTAGACGGTATTGGCAAGGAGGAACCTGAACACCAAGGAAGCGTGATTAGAACAGTGAATGCAGCCGTGTGCTTAGGAAGTTTCGATGATAAGCTTATTCTGTAGTTGCAAGAAGCGATTCATATTAAGGAAGTTTTCTAATCGGTATTCATCAGCAGGTACAGAATGAATGGTGCGGTGATCGTTGTACTATCATGTATCGCGGAGCCTCCTGCGTCATGTCTCGAAGAGCCATCCAATTAGGTAAATGACAGTCTTAACGTTAAAAAAAAATGCACAATACAAAAACCTGAAATAATATTATTGTTTTATGTTAAAAGTTCATCAATAGTGGTACCGGAAGAAACTGTCAAGTACGTAAGTGGTCATTACTTGACAGAAATTATAATTTAATGTCAGTTGTAATACAAAGAAAGATATAAGAATATTATTCCTTGTAAGCCACTTCTTGGTCATGCTCTCTCTCTTTCTCACACACGCACTTTCTCAAAACCCTTCAGACTAAATTATCGCCAAATTCCCTCTGACAAGTCAATTTCGCTTTCCGAAAAAAAACTCCACTATTCTGAGAAAACCAGAGAAAAATGGTAATCCTCCATCATGAAAAAGTAAAAATGTGGAGTAATCTTTACTCCGACTTGGGTGGCTTTGAAATATAATCATTCGTTCGGTGCCGAATCTCTACCAGATTTCTAATATCAAAACCATTAACAGAGTCTCTCTCTCTCTCTCTCTCTCTCTCTCTCTCTCTCTCTCATACTAGTTACAAGGTTATGTGACCTCTAAGCTTGTACTCTGGAAATCCAGGGTAACTTGGAACGAAATATAAAGCACTAACAGACTTACAATGACTGTGGTTTAAGGCTGTCATGTAACTTTACTGTCATTTAACTTTAGAAATCCAGAATCTTCCCGCAAAATATATTCAATTTTTCGATTAAGACTTTGGAATCCACGTTGTGACCTTCGACTTACCGTTAAGTTCTAGACAACAAACACTTAAAATTCTCTAACACTCAAACTCTGTGATAGCCGCGTACATGAGAAGTGCAATTATGCACTGTTCCTCGTGGAAAGCTACTCGTGCAGAGCTTGAACGAGTTAGGCATCTCCTAACTAATAATGGATGACAGTAACCTCATAGAAGGTTGCATACCTTAACAGTTGCATGTGTATGCATGCACATCAGTAACGATGCCAACTTCACCAGGAAACATAAAATATAAAATCGTCTATTGCAGCCAGTTCAAGGATGAGGTCAAGGCCAAGAAAGGGATAAGTGCCAACGGTACCAAATATATGAGCTTACGAAAATATCTCCGAACCTAGACAGCAACCTTGTGATTATAAATAGTAAGCACCCCGTACAGAGATGTTGGAATTGACCAACGTAGTATAAAATGCACAAAAGGGAATTGTCAAGCCCTCAGCAATTGCTACATAGGTCTCACCACTACCAATCTAAGCAGGCGATTGCAACCCCACCGCTAACAGGGGTAATATTCCAAC
Organism: Macrobrachium nipponense; assembly: GCF_015104395.2. NCBI lineage: Eukaryota > Metazoa > Arthropoda > Malacostraca > Decapoda > Palaemonidae > Macrobrachium > Macrobrachium nipponense. The sequence goes on from NC_087212.1 coordinate 51,994,212, forward strand.
ATTACATGGACAACAAATGTAAACGGACACGGAAAAAATTATTAGAAAGCACAGAGATTGTGCACAGCGAAGCGCAGTTCTACAGATTGAAAATAGCAGAAGTTGTGTACAGAAATCAACAACAACCTGCATTAAACATGCAGAGGAATACGGACTTCATGTTCCCTTCTTCAAGGAGACCACAGGAAATCTTTGAGGATCCGAAAGGAGACATAAATTACAGGATAATCATAAACACAATTAATGACAACGAAGCAAATAAAGACTGTCGGCTCGAGACTGGACTTAAGCCCCTCCCCAATACCTTTGCTGCAAGCTTCGTCATAGTGTGCGTCCTATGGAGTATCTGGAATGCCCTTACTATCACACAGGCCATCAGTGAGACAATGAAACCTACAGACCAACATAAATTCAGCATCCCAATGATGCCATGTTTAAAATTTTAAGCATAATATATGCAAAGTCCGCATGTAGTGATAAAAACCTTGTGTATCAAGATGTCGCCGATGAGTGGGGAAACGGTCCGTTGACTATAATACGTAAATAGAAATAAATGTGAATAAATATTCGTTATCTATGAGGACCTTGTCTAAGGAGAAAAAGAAGTATAGACTGAAAGGGAGTTTTGATTAAAATATAGTATCTGTGAATACGGCCAGTGACCTGATTGGTAATAATATATATATATATTATATATTATATATATATATATATATATATATATATATATAGATATATATATATATATATAAATCAGCTGACGCCACTGGAAATTTTCAAAATGAAATTACTGTGCCAAGTACTTCATTTTTAATTTTCTCAGTAGCTCAGCTAATAAAAAAATCACATGTTTGCTTTTGTGATTTCGTCGTAAATATATGCATACATAATTATATATATATATATATATATATATATAATATATATATATATATATATATTCATTAAAGGGAAGAGGACAACAGATGTCCAGGCTGTCTTTATTCCCATGTCTCGTATTGTCCAATTAATTACACCTTCAGGGATGTTAAAATGAAAAATAAAATTCCTAGGATAATTGTAAACAAATAAAACTAAAAATTAAAATTTAAGAAATGTAAAAGCTAAAAATTATTCTTATAAAGTGTACGAAATAGACACTTAAAATTAAAGGAATTAAATTTTAAAAAGGACATACATTAAAATGAAAAATAACTGAACAACATTATCCCAAATTTTGTCAAATTTAAACTTTATAAATCATCCTTGTACTCATCTGAATTCTACCAAGATGCTACAAAACTTCTTCTTAATATGGAAATCAAATGTAAATATATAGCAATTAACATGTACAGTTCACTTATGAAAAATCACAGCATCAGTCTCTTCAATTCACTATTTTCATTGATTCTATTATCTGCAAAAAACTGTTCACTATAAGTCTACAGGATTTTATCTCACATGTACAGGAACGCCATAACAGAAAACTTGTTAGTTTGGGAGTTATCGTCCCAAAATTTCATAATAATTTAACCACTGTATTTAATTTTTCCAGCATTGTTTTGTCTAAGAGAGAGGAGTTCTTGTTGTCTCTGGGTTTGGACTTCTGCCTCCCTAACTATAAACCTAATTTTACAAAATTCTTTTTGCCACTTGAATCGATATTCCACCGCCTCAAAGCACTCCCCTTACAAGCTGATCCGGTAAGTCTACAAAAACGATTGTATGAACTCTCTCACAACACCTTTAGAAACATCAAAACCTGATGGACCCCATTTTTCCGAAAAGAAGATTTTGACATCTTGAAAAAACTGGCAAAAAACGAAGACATCATTCTTACCCTTCCTGATAAAGGTAAAGGTACTGTGATTCTCAACAAATGCGAGTACTTCTCGAAAATGGAAAGTATTTTAAATGATAGAACAAAATTTGAACTTATTGGGACACCTGACTACTATAATATTTTTAAAATTCAAGATAAAATCAACCGTTTTCTTAGGTCTCTGAAAAAGGAAAATGTTCTTATTGAAACTATTTACCAAGAACTGTTTTCCACAGGCTCCTCATTGGTGTCCTTTACGGCCTACCGAAAATTCACAAACCTGACGTTCCATTTAGACCTATCCTTGCTTCTTTTAAAACACCAAATTACAAATTAGCCAAATTTCTTGTACCCATGTTGGAGCATCTAATTAAGAATAAGTATACAGTAAATAACTCCTTGCAATTTAAAGAAACAATTCTCCGACAAGATTCTCATTTATTCATGGCCAGTCTCGACGTAGAGTCATTATTTACTAATATCCCTTTTGGAGAACCTATTGAATCGATCCTTAACAAGCTGATTCCTGTTCCTGATTCTACTTTTAATCATTTTAATCACACGCATTTTAACTCTTTACCTGAGCTCGCTGTGCAGGACACTGCTTTCATTTTTAATGGTAATATATTTAAAAAAAGTAGAGGGCATGGCCATGGGTTCTCCTCTTGGCCCTACATTTGCCAATATCTTCATGTGCTCCCTGGAGGAACAAATGCTCGATAATTGCCTATTAAGATTATATCCCCCTTTTTTTTATACCAGGTTTGTTGACGATACGTTCAGTCTCTTTAAAAGTGAATATGAAGCTGACCTCTTCGTAGAATATGCCAATGCAATACACCCGAGCATAAAGTTTACTGTCGAGAAAAGAGGCGAACGTCCGTCTACCATTCCTGGACGTATTAGTTTTCAGACAAAAACGACTGTTTTAATACCACGATTTTTAGGGAGAAAAAAACTTTACTGGCTTGGTACAAACTTTTATAGTCCATGTTTTATGAATTTTAAGTCCAACTCCGTTTCTAACCTTCTCCACCGAGCACTTGTCCTTACGTCGAACTCGGTCCTTTTCCATAATGAAATTACATTTTTAATTGACTTTTTTAACAATAACTGTTTCCCTGCTAAGCTGGTTTATAAAAATTAGATCAACTACTGAACAAACATTTCATTGCTAAACCAAAAGTTTTAACTGTCCCAAAAATGAAGTTTTATGCATGCTTTCCATTTACTGATGACCTCAAATTTCACAAAAAGTTCACAGAAATAATTCAGGAACATTTTCATGCCATAGACATAAAATTAATTCCTAAGAACCCTTTCACCATCGGTTTCCCCTTTACCTCGAAGGAGCGATTATCGCCTTTTATGTCCTCTGGTGTTATTTATAAATATACTTGCCTGAATGTCAAACAGGGACCTATGTGGGATCCCCAGCAGACTCCTTAAGGTGCGTATCGATTCTCATCGTGGCGTAAGCTTCCGCACTGGCAGCAGAATTGCAAACCCAGAACACTCCAATATTAGAAACCACTCCAAAATCTGCAAAACACATATCGATAATAAAGACTTCTGCATTTTAGGCCATACCACCAACTGCAAGACTTATTATTCTGGAGTCTCTCTTTATTAAACAACTTCCCTCTGTATTTGTCTTGACTTGTTTGTTTATTTATGTTTAAGTTTGGTTTAACGCTGTCACTCCTCTAGGCCGGTCCTTAACCTCTTGTTCTGTAACTCTGTTCACCGCTGCTTTTAATTTTTGTTTATTTTATGTTCATCTATCTTTCATTTTAATGTAAGTCCTTTTCAAAAAATTTAATTCTTTTAATTCTACTTTTTAAAAATTTAATTCCTTTAATCTTAATATGTATATTTCGTACAATTGTAAGAATAATTTTTAGCTTTTGCATTTCTGAATTTATTTTTAGTTTTGTTTTTACAATTATGCTAGGAATTTTATTTTTCATTTAACAGCCCTAGTGATGTAATTAATTGAATAATTACGGAACGTCGCAATTAAGACACCCTGTACATCTGTGTGTCCTCTTCCCTTTATCGATATATATATATATATATATATATATATATATATATATATATATATATATAGAATATAACATGGGGGGAGAACCCCCAGTATTCATAAGGTAAGCGTGGACACGAAACGGAAGGCAGACCCCATTACTCCATTACACCACAGGCTCTCTCTCTCTCCTCTCTCTAGGCACCAACCAATCTCTCTCTCCTCTCTCTCTCTCTCCCAAGGAATCACCCTCTCTCTCTCTCTCTCTCTCTCACTCTCTCTCTCCCTCTCTCGTCTCTCTCTCTCTCTCCATTCTAACATGTAATGAAAATGAGAGAGTTGCATCATAACATAACGTTTATTTACAAGAATAACTAAATCAATTAACTAAGTAATCCAGTCTTACAGACTAACTCAAAACTACCAATGTCAAGTCACCCAAAAGTCCACTCCCCTCCGGGAACTCTTTGTCCCCCGGTCTTCCAGATCCGTCTGTTCAAAGATACAGAACACATCCCGGTAAGTACACACACAAGTTTAAAGACAAAGTTAATAAAATGGAACATCTTACAAGATATCAAACAAGCATCCCTTTGGCTAAAGAAGTAGGTAACATACCCATTCCCAACCGGATATCCTCTCTGTTTAAAAAAACCACTTTGGCACCCGCCATCGTGGCTTTGCCTTCCTCCCCCGAATCTCTGTGCAAGTCTTCCCATAGACTTGGCTAGTGATACATTATGAATAGAAGAGGCGCACACGCACATACGAATGCACACGTTCGACCACGCCTCATATTACTGGCTACAACCAGTTTCCCAAAGGCACTTGAGAAGAGTTCATAAACTGTCGTACATTGACTTCCTGAATTAAGCACTTTTATCTCACGCCACCCCCCTAGAAACTCATTGATCAGCTACTCTCAGGTCGTCACCTCTGCACTGTTCTCCACATTCCATAGGTCACAGAGAACGCACGAACAATATATTATTAAACAAAATCCCTAGGCCTTACATATATATAATATATATATATATATATATATATATATATATATATATATATATAATATATATATATATATATATATATATATATATATATATATATATATATATATATATATATATATATACACACACACATTTATATATATATATATATATATATATATATATATATATATATATATATATATATATATATATATATATATATACTAGCTAACCAACCCATCAACATATACTCTCGCTTTCTCTTCTTTCCCACCATTATCCCAACACTAAGGGGTCGGTTGTCTGATTGGCCTTTCCTTACAACATCAGGAATGGTTTATTATTTGGCAAAGGGGTTTTTACAACCGCATGCCTTTGCTGTCATCAACCACAGTTATTGGCGGTGGGCCTCACCTTTGGCTATGAGATCCACCTGCAAGACAGCAGTTTCCACAGTTATTGGCGGTGGGCCTAGCCTTACTAAAATGTAAGACTGCAAGGCACCAGTTTCCAGTTATTAGTGGTGGGCCTAGTCTTTAACTAAAAAAGTAAGACTGCAAGGCAGCAGCTGTCCTTTTAGTCGCATTTTACAACAAACAGGACCTACGTTAGTATTATTCTTACACCCCAGGATGGTTCTCTCCCTCACTCCTCCCTAACAACTCTTCTACTCTCTCTCACTTCCTCCCTCTCACTCTCTCTCTTTCCTGTTAAAAATAGTGCTTCAATTACTTTGCCAGCATTTTTTACATTTTACATTTCACCCCTTCTTACATCTCATTCCTATCAGGGCTGAACATGGACTTAAAGGGCATCGTGAATGTCACTATTCATCTAAGCAACTTCGAAAAAACTATGGATTATACACTAATATATGTATTTTAGACATTTTTATTTTCCACCACTTCTCATCCCACTTTCCTATTGGGACTGAACTTGGACTTGAAGGGCATCGGGTATGTCCCTATTTATCCTAATGGCCTCGGAACATATGGATCACATACTAATATCTCTCGTTTTCAGTTATCTTACATGTCATTCTATTCCCCTTCCCTTCCCACACCCACCCCTGCCAGTGATTGATAAACCCACAGAGTTTATTTAGTCACTAAGTGTAGGGGGAGAACCAGCCCCGTTTCAGGGAAGCCCTTTACACGCCCCACCCCATTTAGTGCTAGTGATGTCTTACCACCACAGTATTCTTTTATAGATAATAAGTCTTATGTATACCAAGTTTGGTTGAAACTGCTCAAAGCACTTCAGAGTTGCACTGGAATATACACACACATACATAAATCTATTTTATTTATAATTATTTTATATAATGAATGTATGTCACTGCAACCCATCTACAGATGTCTAATCACCTACGTAAAGGGTATTATGAATTTGTCCATTTAACTTACAGATCCTTATATCCACTTTAAGCTAAAAAAAAATCTGTATTATTTGTATAACAAGAAAAAACAAAAACTTGTGAACTAACGTTATGTTACCAAAACCATATAATAATAGAAGTTACCGACATTAAAAAGCACTAAAAAGCATTTGGCTTTACCTAAATATAGTTTGTTTTGAAAGGGCATATCAAATATAAAGCAACAAACATTTCATGTTTCCAGCCAACGAAATAAAATAAAATCCTGAACAATCAATGGAGAGTCCCGTCCGGAGGAAAGTTGATATTGTATAAAGGAAATTCTAGTTTGACCAGAGGGGGCTGATCTGAAACCTTACAGTTAGTCATGCTCTAGACGCACACCTTAACTCGAGAACGTATACGGAATATACAGCGTCAACAACCAATTTTTAACTTCAGTTATACGAAAACAAAGTTTAACACTAAACACTAATCTGAGTCACATATAAAAGTTCTGATAAACAGCTTTATACACAAACCCAAATATATATATATATATATATATATATATATATATATATATATATATATATATATATATAATATATATATATATATTATATATATATATATATATATATATATATATATATATATATATATATATACACCCGTCAAAAAGACACACAGGTATCCACCATTTAAGAGTTCGACTGAAGATTGCATTCCCTTCCCATGAAGTTTTTATATATATAATAATTAACATACACACGTATGTTATATACATAAATATCATTTTTATTGCAATTATTAAAATAGTTTAACCAGACTTCTGAGATGACTATCTGCTCTTATACGGTAGGCCCGAATGATTCGTTATTTCTATGGAAAATGTAATACCTAAAGATGTGACCCATTCATCTATGTATATTCATTATGGTTTTAGCAATAATTCGTTTTTGCATGCATTATGCCTGATGCTGTATAAATTATGGCAAAATAAAACGTTACTGATATCATTAATTGCTAATGTAACTAGAGTAAACACCAACAACTCTACTTGTGGAACTCCATTTATACAATCACGTTACCACTTGATCTCTTTACACACTTCACCACAGGTGAAAAAATATGATGACACTAATTGATTTAACTTGTCAAAAAAGTTATTAAATATTCGTTCCCTAACCATATAAAAATTATTTAGTACACATACCTGAACTATACTACACAGCGTGGAATGACTTTGTACGTGTCAGTGCAAACACTCATACAATCCATAAGGTCGAGGCAAATAAAATAGCTTATTGTAATAATGTACTGGAAGGAATATCATCAAGTCCAGTTTTATCAAAGAAAGTTATGGTCACAACATGAATATCAGTCAAGGCATTAATAAACTTGATCCAAAAATTTCAGGAGAAATTTGCAAAATGGTTAAATTTTAAGGAAAGTAGCAGATTATATAGTACGAGGCACTAACACTAATGAGTTTTGTCGTCCTTCCCCTCTGACACCTGTCAGATGTGGATTGTTAAGACTTCAACGGTTGTTTGTTTGTCCTAATTGTTACCCTTTGCACATATATTGTGATTTTAACCACCATGTATGTATAATATATATATACATAATATATATATATATATATATATATATATATATATATATATATATATATATATATATATATATATATATATATATATATATATATATATATATATATATATATATATATACATGGTAGCCTCAGAAAGCTGCATTCTTCCTTATTTTCAGCAATTACTATCTAAAATGACTGATTCATCGGAAGATCATCGAAGACAAAGACTCGCATACTTCTGATATTAAATGATTTTAGGATTATAATACGTAAAACCTAATGAAACTAAAAAAAACAAAAAAAAAACAATAAAACGAACACCACCTGTTGCAACCCTGTTACTGCAGGTGTGAGATATCATTCTGTTTCAAAAGTGGTTCCTAGAGTTTTGAGAAATATGCCGTGAAAAAGATCTGTATAACAAAAGGGGGAATTTTCCTCAACAATATCGTATCTACACGCTGACAGTTGATATAGCAAGTCTTAAATTGCCCAGAAACGGGAAGGGGAAGAGAAATAGAAATCAGAATACGATAGATACTAAACTATGAAAAATGGAAGTAGCCAAAATGATAAAAGTGACAGAGCAGGACTGTTTTGACGAGTCATTTTTTTTTTTTTTTTAAAATCCTCTAAATCTGAGAATATCTACCTCATTGATATGAAAAATAGTAACTAAAAGTGATTGTACTGTTATATGTAACGATTTTCGTTCTTAAACAATAGAGATGGTGATATTTATTGCTATTATCATCAGACGTAATATTAAATCATCTGTTAAAGATGTTACACCCACACACACACACATACACACACACACATATATATATATATATATATATAGTATATATATATATATAGATATATATATATATATATATATATATCTATATATATATATATATATATATAGATATCTATATATATATATATATATATATATAATATATATATATATATATATATATATAAACATTACTAAAATCCCCAGCGTTTGGGAAACACTTTTCCAGTCTTTCCAGTCCGAAAGCTAAATCAACACAGAAATAAATTTCTCCCTCTCATAGGGATCGAACCCAGGCCTCTCAAATCAAAGGCCAGGCCACTAGACATTGACATGTATGATCACTTGGTAGAGCCCTCACCTTTCATTTGAGATACCAGCGTTGGATCCCAATGTGGGTCAATATATATATATATATATATATATATATATATATATATATATATATATATATATATATATATATATATATATATATATATATATATATATATATATATATATATATATATATATATATATATATATATATATATATATATATATATATATATATATATATATATATATATATATATATATATATATATATATATACACACATATATATTGGGATCCAACGCTGGTATCTCAAATGAAAGGTGAGGGCTCTACCAAGTGATCATACATGTCAATGTCTAGTGGCCTGGCCTTTGATTTGAGAGGCCTGGGTTCGATCCCTATGAGAGGGAGAAATTAATTTCTGTGTTGATTTAGCTTTCGGACTGGAAAGACTGGAAGTGAGTTTCCAAACGCTGGGGATTTTAGTAATGTTTATTATATTATCTTAAACAAGGACAATTCACAAAATGCAAAGAAAACACAAAATGAGTGTTTCAATTCATTTGACGTAAATACCATGAAAATCAAATAATCTGACGTAAATACTATGGAAGTCGTTAGTTTGTTTCAAAATATCGGTATTATAATTATTATACTTTTGTGATCTGAGTGTGAAGACCAACCGGATGAACAAAAGGATGCAAATAAAAATAAAATTTTAGAAAAAAATACAAATATAATTTTAGCGTAAGTATACTAAGGGTATTTGGACAATCATCTGAGGTAACATTTTAGGGGAAACAAATAAATAAATAAAAAAAAAAAAAAAAAAAAAAAAAAAAAAAAAAAAAAAAAAAAAAAAAAAAAAAAAAGAGGGAGCATCTTCTGGACAAGGTAAGACGAGCCAGAACCTTAAATTATGCCTGTTAGCATACTTTTTCCGGCAGACAAATGAAAAATTAACCTAACATACAGAAAACCATTTTATCATCCTGGGTTAGAAAGCACAATTATCGTTAATGTTATACTTGTAATCTTAACACATGTAAGAGACGAGGCCTTAAAATATTAGCAGAAAGGCCATAATCATAAGCGTTACATTTTTGTTTATACCCGAGACTTGACGAGGACAGATACGTATTTTTTTTCAATATTGCACAAAACCTTGAAAGCATTATGCGTAAAACCAAACGAATTCTGGAAATAATTTGAAAGCAGAAAAGGGAAATAAATCTAATTAATTGTAGTTGTAACTATGAAAAGAGACACATTTCACAAGTGTAAAATAAAAACTAACAATACAGTATATTTAGTGAAATTTTCATCAATGTTAGTATTTAAACAGAAATGCATTACATATGGTAAAGAAACGCTTAATATGCACATGCAGATTTAGAAGAGCTCTTGGTTCATTTCATGTTGTGGAAATAAGCTTTACTTCTGAAGGTACTAAAATGTGAATGAATTATAAAACATTGAGGTATAGGCTGATCATTATGAAATTATTACTATTAAATGAAGGTAGTTTTTGGTATTATTAATGAAAACAGCATTTGAACACCATAATTTGCTACTAACAATCCTCTGCTATATTCACCGCATCATAAAATGTAAATTTTTTCTATGAACTGAACTGTTTACTTGCAGAATTCTATGATATATCACAATCTAAGAAGCTTCTTGGCGAAACGTCAACTTTCAGGCACCAAGAAGGTCATAATGAGCTTCTTTAAATCATAACTTACCGGCCAAAATGAGACTCTGAGATTTTTTTTCTCTATTTTGGTACACTGTTTCACATTTACATCCTTATGTTAGTGAAATCATTATTCCACGAACCAATGTCCACACATACCATAATAAATGGCGGTAATGTAAAAGATGATCAAAACGGGAGTGACATACTACCTCTAAATTCGATGCACGGCACCTTCAGACTGAATAAGTGACCAGTGCAGACACCTCCAAAAATCCTTTATCCCTCACACCGTTGGACTGTGCAGTAGTCTCTCTGAGAAACTTGTGCAACAGGAATTCAAAAATTCAAGCAAAGGTACAGCACATTACTACCCAAAAATAATAATCTTTCTATTTTAGGAGTTTACTTGCATTCTGATCCTTCCATTACTTTGTTAATTTATTTTTTTCTTTTCTATAAACTTGTTTCTTCTTTCTGCATTATCCATTACGTTACGTTACTGCTTTCAAATGAACACCACATTCGTCGGAAGCTTGAATTTCAAGTCAATGACCTCTGTGGGCTTGTTCCAAATGAAAAGGGTTGGTGTTCTGCATCATAATCATCATCATCATCATAATATTAATAATCAATGTGGACAGAGCCTAATAAAAACTAGCAACATTTGGCACGCGACCTTGAACTTCTCAAGTTATCTTAATTCTGCAGCATCAAACAAACATCTCAAGACTTCTGAAACATAAATACTATGAAACCTTCTAAGCGACATAACTAGTAAAAGGAAGGGTTATTATGAATCATTGTAGCTTAACACTGACCTAAGGACAGGGTACAATACAACTTCTGGTTATAAACGACCTGCCCTGATATAAGCTTGTGATCCTGCCAAACATTTCATTCAACATCTCAAGCTTTACCTTGACTAGTACACACGGCCTCGGCAAAAGGTCACCACACACTATGAAAATACCCAAACTCCGTACAAATATAATTTTTAAGCTGAACTTGCCTTTATATTTGAAGATAACCCCACAGAAAATCTAGAGTAGTCATGAAGACGACCATGGATAGTATAAATAGCTGTTGCTTTAAGAATAAATAAATATAGCGGTTTTGTAGCGCGTAAGTTCTTCTCTTCTTAAGTCTTCAAAAAATACTAGAGATGTATAGTTTTGCCAATGGATTGTGGGACCAAGTGTGCACTGCCGTAAAATATAAAAACGGAGTA
>NC_087212.1:52011028-52039340 GCF_015104395.2 Macrobrachium nipponense
CGATCCTAACACACAATGGGAGAGATTTACAAGAGGTGGGGGGGAGTGAAATTATTCATGTACGCGGAGAATGGCCTTCATTTAAATAAGAACCTCATAATGCACTCCTAAACGCAGTAACAAGCTGAAACATCAAAGGAAATGATGGTCTTACAAAGCCATTACTGGAGTTATTATAAAACCATAATGGAATCGAAGTTCGGAAACCATCAGTGGAACATTGCAGAGTTCCCTCTTCGCTCGTAAATGCATCAGAATGTGGGTCGTCTTATCAGAAATTCACTGATTAAAATATGACACATTGAATTTAAAGAATAATTATGATTTTGTTCATACAACTCAAAAATTAATATTTCACAATTACCATATAAAATACTTACAATCTTTTAAGTTTTCCCATAAGGATGTGCCCAAGTATCGGTATCCGCGGTATCGGCTAGTTTTTGTGATATCGGTATCGGTTAATTTCTGGCCGATACCAGCCGATACTTTTGTCATTAGTATAGGAATTCAAAATCCTTCTACTTTTCATTTCTAGGATAATCATAGTTAATATTATCTTTAACAAAATTATAATTTCAACTTAGTTCAGATGGTCCTAGTCCACTATGAGTTGGAACTTGCAAAGGGATTTATGCGTTTTTTGAGTTTAATATTTAGTTGATCTATAGTACTGAGAAACAAACTCGGGTCCTTTCGTAATTTTATCTTTATTTATGTACCGGTATCTCATTTTTCTTGGGATTACTTCATAGAACCAATTTATGTATTGTAATGAGGCAAACGACTAAAACCCTCCATTACCAGAACCTTTCATTATCTAAATAAATGAGTATGTTAACGGTTTCTAGCCAATATATAAATAAAACTCAGAATAAAAGTAAATATTAGTGATTTCAAATAGCTCGTCACCCCATGAATTCGAGTAAGCATTACATACCTAAATTGTTAAAAGCCCTCTAATGGTATCCAGGTAATAAAGGGATTAAATACTAAATAGTTATACTTGATGGGCTTTTTCAATTAAATTTATGCCTTTGAAATTGTTTATATAACCCTATTGTATCACCTTTCAACTTTTGAACTTTTAGTATAAAATAACCAGAGACCAAGAATGATTTTAGTAACAATATATATTATACTAAATAACAGTAATATGGAGGTAACAGGTATCGGTATCGGCTTTAAGAGCTAGAAACGGTATTGGTACCGGGCAAAAATTTGTTATCGGTGCATCCCTATTTTCCCGGAACTGTTCTTGTATAAGGTCATAACTAAACACATAACAGCAGGCACATTAAGTGACAAATGGGCTTTACGGATATGACTGGGTCAAAATCTATAAACAATCATCACCAAAACAATACTGAAACCCTGTATAAACCAGGCAACTAAGCTTTGACCGATGCAAAACATAATTACAAGGTAGACATGGCGGACTAAATAACAATTATTGCTCGATTCCGGGATAAAAAAATTTAATCGGCGAGTCATTTACTGTCAATCGTGTATATAAAAAAAACAACGGACACAGACGTCCAAAACAGTAGGCAGTGGTAACGTTACCTAGTTGTAAAACCGAACAAAGCTTTCAGATACAGGGTATATTAGAGTGAGACTGAAAAAGGTTTTGACTCATCATATAACCTCGTAGATTTGTTGTAATACTCTATAAATACCGAACTCCCACAGAAAAGAAATATACCAGAAAATGAATAATTATGTAATTACACAGAAATATACATTATATGTATTAAATATATATATATATATATATATATATATATATATATAAATATAAACATATATATATATATATATATATATATATACACATATGTATATAGTATATATATATATATATATATATATATATATATATATATATATAATATATTATATACTATCACAATAAACCTATAATATTATATATATATATATATATATATATATATATATATATATAATATATTATATATATAAATAATATATGAATATATATTACATATATATATAATATAATAATATATATATAGTATATATCATATATATAAAAGGAGCCCATAAAAACACCAAAATATAAAGAGAAAAATACTATATTTCAGAGACTGTTGTCTCCCTCTTCAGATATATGAATGAGAAAAGTTACAGAAAAGGTGGTATTTATACCAAGAGGTCCATCGACAGGTAAGCCAATTTAGGTCACTCCTGCTGATAATCTTCCTTTAATCTTCGTAATCGTTGGTTAAATGAAAAACTTGTTGATGACTTCTGAATCCCATTACTTGCCTGTTTAATCAAGACCGATTCCATCATTTGACTCTTGTACTGGCAGTTGCTGCTATAAATTATGTGACCAAACTTCCCAGTTTATTCTATGGTTATGTTCATTTATATGGATGAAAATAGCTGAGTTCTGTTGCCCATACCTAACTGACCGTTTATGTTGTATTAATCTCTGGGGAAGTGATTTTCCTGTAAATCCGATGTCAGATTGGTCACAGTCCAGGCATGGGATTCCATAAACGTCTGTGTCCTTGGGGGATGTCTTTTGTTGGACGTTAATCAGGGATTTGGCTAAGGTGTTTGAGTAAGTAAATGCAAAAGGGTTAGATTTTCCGAGGGTCTGGGTCACCGTCTTAATCCTGTCCAGGTGTGGAATTTTTATCTTATTGTTGGGTGTGTCTCTGGTCTTGTCTTGAGGGGGGTCGGTAGAAAATTACGTTTGCTTTGTGAATTGCTTTCTCAATTATATGGTCAGGATACTTTAAAGACGAAAGCTGCTTATGAATTAGTTCAAATTCTTTTTCCAGGAAATCTGGGGAACAAATTTGTAAGGCTCTTAAGAATAAGTTGCTGGCTACGCCTATCTTGATAGGAATGTCGTGATAGCTAATGCAGTGAATGTATGAAAGTGAGAACGTTGGTTTTTTTAAATATGGTAAATTTATATTCTGTCGTGTCTCTGATTATTATAACATCGAGAAAAGGAATTTTGTGGCCTGTTTCCCATTCAACTTTAAATATGATGTAGAATATCATCTACATATCTCATCCCCAGCATGTTTTTGGGTTTTATTGCATTTATTACTGTAGTTTCAAAGTATTCCATGTTGATATGCAGTCCTTGAATTTTGGTAATGTAAACGTTTTGTGTAGCCACACCCACATAAATGTGCATATATATATGCGCATAAACAACCATATTATATATATATATATATATATATATATCTATATATATATATATATATATATATACATACATACATACATACACACATATACAAATAAATTATATAATATATATATGCACATAATTATCCGTGTATTGTAACACAAAGCTCATTATTATTGATATATTAATAAAATTGAAGTACTGAATACAATTGGACCTAATATATATATATTTATATATATATAAACTATATATATATATGCATATATGTGTGTATATATATATAATATATATATATATATATATATATATATATATATATATATATAGAGAGAGAGAGAGAGAGAGAGAGAGAGAGAGAGAGAGAGAGAGAGAGAGAGAGACCCAGCCCGTTTACAGTTTCCTTTAAAAGGAATGGATCCAGTAGCATTTTCTCAGTAAGTACTATTGAGATGAGGATGCTAGTTCTACGGCTTTCTTTACACTAGCTGCGACCAAACAGAGTTGAAAAATTACCACTTATCTTGCTCAAGAGGTCAAGGGTGAAATGAATTTTTCAGGAAATAAATTCAAAGGCGTTCTTCAAGCGAGTCCGAATTCAAGTATCGAGTTGGTGCGGTGCTTAACCACATTGTTACTAGGAATGATAATAACAGTGTTGCATTATGGAGGGTATTCAGGATTCAGAGCATAAGATAAATTTTCTGGAGCACCTAATAACAAATACCATTAATGGGATGCATATATTAGAATATGTAGATACAAGGAAAGATTGGGTAAGTGTGAAAGTTGGCCTGATTTTTCTAGCTTTATATAAATGGGGTGTTACCCAAAGTCGCAGAAAGTACATTATGTATTGGTGAAGTTGTGGCATACAAAAATGGGTACTGAGTGGTGTGAGGAAAAAGCTGATTTGCAAATGATCCAGTACAGACTGGTGGTAGCGGGAAAAAATTGTAGAATTTAACGTAAGAGCTAGCAGTATTTGCAGAGACGAAATCTGAAATTAAATGAGTAACAGCATAAGGACAGTAACGAGAGTGAATAGAAATTTGGAAGATGGAGCAAAATATGATATTGTCGATGTTGATAGAATGAAGGCAGTTGGGGGATAAATGGAATGGATGATGATAAGAGGAGAGAAAAGGAGCCATAATGGAGTTAGACTAGTATTGTATGAATGGGTTGCTGACCAACTTTCTTTTATGAAAGTGAAACGCAGTTGATAAGGGCAAATGAAAGAAAACAGGTTGCATAGTACCTCTGGTGTAATATAAAATGGAATAGAGATGAAGAGTAGCAGTATAAAGTTAACGCATATAAAAGAATGGACCAGTTAGTTGAAATGATTCACTCAACTGGAGATATTAGAGGGAGAGGACAGGAAGACATAAAAAGTGCTAGATAGATGGCGAGAAAGAGGTAATGGAAAATGGGTAAGTATAAACACCTTACATACTCAGTGGGATTATCCCTAGTGCATCCCATGCCTCCTACTATACCCGAAACGCACCTGAATGCTATGCTTTACGATTTCAAAGTAATTCTATACACTTTAGGAGAGGAAATTGATATTCAATGGGTACGTAGCTGGACTATCCGACTTAATGGGAAAGCATATTTCTTTTTTTTAGTACAGTGCGTAAGCAACTGCCACCAATGGCTACCAAAACCAGTCGAAGAAAAGATACGGTTCCACTGGGCCAAAATAAATTTAGATTAGCTGCATGTCACTCACCAATTGGTTTTACTAATTGACTTTCGATTTTGATATATAAATGTGACATCAGAGCTGCGTTGAAATCATGTCGACATACCATGAAGTTAAATATGTTCAGGAATGTAACAAATCAAGCAAACAACAAAACGTTTCTTAATACCGCGTATTTGCGATAGAATGACAATGTGACAAAACAAAAGAGCACTGAAAGATAAAGCTAAAGATTACAAGTTACAATAATAGTGAAAACTGTACTGTTTACTGTTAGCATAACTTAGACCTGGTGGATGTAATTTACGTAAGTGGGGCGCCATTCCTTGCGGAAAATCTGAGAACACTAAGGATGATCACACCTAATATTAATACAAGAAACGAAAGAAACTGTTAACTGTGAAGAATTTACAAACATTATATACATCCATAATTACATTACATACATACATCACATACATACTATATATATATATATATATATATATATATATATATATATATATAGTATATATAATATATATATATTGATAGATATATAATGTTTATATTCTCCACAGTTTACAGTTTATATATATATATATATATATATATATATATATATATATATATATATATATATATATATATACTGTAAACTGTGGAGAATATATAAACATTATATCTATAATATATATAGCATATATATATATATATATATATATATATATATATATATAATATAGTGTATATGTGTTGACTTCAACTTTCACAACTGATTAAATGCAAAAAAAAATTTAGACTTCCTGGCTTTTATTAATTTCTCTCTCATCACCTTAGCCTCTGGGAGGTATATCATGACATATGCCCTTCATTATACTTTGAACTTAACCTTTAGCATTAAACAAGGCAAAAAGTTAGAATGAACAATATCAAGCAACGTACATTTTATCTACATCACATAAAATTTCATATGCACACCGCTTTGTATAGAAATGACTACGCACAAATGTAGTAAATGATACTGTCATGTTTAATCATTAAGGCTTTTCTTTAATACCTGAGGTAAGCAAACATTCTTTTAACTTGCTAGTAGCAAGGCGGATCTGCAAGATGGGCATTGGGGAATCATAGCTAACGTGAATAGATCACCCATTGTACGAGCAGGGTCTCGTAAAAAATACGCCATATTTTTGCGTGTAGGAAACCACATGTATTTTACATAGATACTGCATTTATGCAGTTTGTTGCCACTCAGTTCCGATAAAATAGAATACCGCAGCAAACTCAATTCGCTTAAATCATCCTCTTAGGAGCTTCTCTGGTGATCTAGCTTCCACGACCTGTGCGCATTTGCATTATGAGCATAAGTACCGATGACCAGTGTGCATTTGAACTCTAAGCATAATTGACTGCAGTAACTACATTTCACTTACTTCCACATTGAAAAAAAAAATCTGATATTATTGCTATTGTAATATACATAAATCCCCTACCATCCGCCAATCAACTCCTCTATCCGACAAAGCAATTGATAAAATGGTAAAGAAAATATTACAGTTTTTGTAAAATTAAGTAATGACTGAATTATTGCCAACTTAAAGTTGCTTGGTTTGGTAACATCGGGAAAAAAATAGAAATTATAAAAATAATATAAAAAATTTCAAAATTAATATAAATTTCTTTCAAAAATAACAAATACAAAATAGAATTTAACTACTAAAAAAAAATTGCTGATTATATATATATCCTCCAAGGTGTAGCTACCCTCAGGCGTTTCCTCGTTTCTGTAGAGTGAAACCGACCTTATTGCTAATCTTGTAGTGTCAGTTTGGATATTAAGCCTTCTTTTGACTATGTTTTCCTCTGTAAAATCAGTTTACCTTAGTAAAGGGTCTGAGCAGGACCGAAAGTACTCGGCTATCTCGCTTTTTCATGTTTTCCTTCGTGGCAAAAACCTTTATTTATTTATTTATTTCTATATATATATATATATATTATATATATATATATATAATATATATATATAATATATATATATATATATTTATATATTCCACATACAAAGTTTTTATTAAATGTAGTTCATGACTCAAATTTAGGTACAAAATATTTGGAACTTTTAACTGTAAATTTTGAAGCCCTCACATTACAAGTTTGAGTGAGATACCTAAACCAAGTAAGAAGTGAAGGCAATCCAAGTTCAAATGACGCACTGACGTACAGTTTAACTATCTCCCTTCCAGGAAACACAAGCATGATCGTCTAATTTTCTACCAAGTTGAACTGAAAATTCTGTGTAGATGGATCTATGAATGACGGTCTGCTTTGTACCAAGTTTGACAGTAATCTCTCTAGCCAACTGTTGGATGGGTTGTGATGACAAGGCAAGTTTGTTATACCTACTGATGGACAGGCATATGAACAAACAGACAGATGATTTTCCTTCATGCACATATATGTGTGAATTGTCAGCCCTTGCGCCAAGTTTGATTGGAATCTTTTTTACACTTTCAATTCCTATCTCAGCCGAGTCTAGAGTAGCTGCTATTCCAGGTACTAGCTGATATTTGGGAAATTGACTATTCTTAATGTAAAAGTTTTTAGTAGCTCCCATATTGTCTGCATTATAGTTTGATAAGATTCATTATAAAGGGTAAAATTTAAAAAAAAATAATTTTCCTCTGTGTCCACTTTTCGTTAACATTGGTTCTTTTCATGAAGGAACGCCAAGAATTTCCCAAAATGCACAGAAAACATTAGTTAGAATGGACATTCCCTAGCAATTCTTGATTCATAAAACACTAATATTCTATATTTTTCTTCATATGTTCTCCTTCAACATACAATTATCTGTCATCATCATTTCTCATGAATGGACCGATACTGTAATCATACTATTAAATTTGGAGCCATTTTTGGAAGATGACTAATGAATAATTTCTTCTTTTCCAGAAATTAGCCTTTACTAGGGTGTCAACTGACAATAATTTTGATATATTGTCTAAAATAAAAATATAGAAAAGAACAAAAAATACTGACATAACCATAAAATGAAAGGTTAAAAGTTTTTCTAACTACTGTATATGGCATCATACAATCCAGGTCTTGACAAAGAGTGTCCCCGTCGCCAGATCTAAAGTCAACCAACTCGGTAAAAAAAAAGGAGAGAGAGAGAGAGAGAGAGAGAGAGAGAGAGAGAGAGAGAGAGAGAGAGAGAATGTGTATTAATTCGATTAAGTGTGTGTGTGTGTGTGTGTGTGTGTGTGTAAAGGTTGTAGAATCTCTACATTTGAAATTGTTTTTTTTATAACAAAATCTCATACCTGTTTCAAATACTGAAATCCCCTTCAACATACAATTATCTGTCATCATCATTTCTCATGAATGGACCGATACTGTAATCATATTATTGAAGTTGGAGTCATTTTTGGAAGATGACTAATGAATAATTTCTTCTTTTCCAGAAATTAGCCTTTACTAGGGTGTCAACTGACAAAAATTTTGTTATATTGTCTAAAATAAAAATATAGAAAAGAAAAAAAAATACTGACATAACCATAAAATTAAAAGTTGAAAGTTTTTCTAACTACTGTATTGGCATCATACAATCCAGGTCTTGACAAAGAGTGTGGGAATCTTCCCCGCCATGCCAGATCTAAAGTCAACCAACTCAGTAAAAAATGGAGAGAGAGAGAGAGAGAGAGAGAGAGATGAGGAGAGAGACGAGACGAGAGAGAGAGAGAGAGACTAGGAAGGAGAGAGAGGAGAGAGAGAGAAGAGAAGAGAATGTGTATTAATTCGATTAAGTGTGTGCGCGCGCGCGCGCGTGTGTGTGTGTGTGTGTGTGTGTGTAAAGGTTGCAGAATCTACATTTGAAATTGGTTTTTTTATAACAGAAGCTCATACCTGTTTCAAATACTGAAATCTTTATATCATTGCTGTCTGAGAGCATGAATAAAAATTGCTATATTTTTATGCAATTTGTAGGCTGAAATGTGACAGAAGTGATTGGCTATATATCTCAACTAGCATCAGCTCTGGTCACACTTCATCAGTCCGATAAACAATTAAGTAATGATTAAAAAGCTATTTTGCTATGCCAATGCAAAGCTGCAGTTCACCAGTAAATTAAATTTAACCTTAAGGAAGCGTAACGAAAATTAAAGTTTCCCGTTAAATTTCCTTTCTTTGGAGGGAGTAACATAAAGCTGACCTGCATTACAATAACCTGATGCACTGAGTCTTTACATAAGACATAAAATTTGGCATTAACATAATAATCACTCATACATGAACCTATCACTCAGATGAAGTTTAGACGTGATCGTTCTTTCCTTGTGAATGCATAGTTTAGTAAGTCAGTAACGGATTTCCCTTCCCCATATCACTTGTATAATGTAATTCAGATTTCAGTCACTTCTCTAGGAAACAGAAGACGTAATTCTAGCATTGGATCGCTCATTTCTCCTAATAATTTCACTCTTTTAAGATTCTTGTTAATTTTGTAAGCATCACCGTTGCTATTTTGTATAAAAATATTCTGGGAAAGCAAAAAACTAGGCAAGAGTCAATAAAAGACTTAGTTGGTCATTCAGTAGTTCTACATATATCACATACTGTGTGTGTGGTATTTCTCATACCTTTGTTAGGTACCTAGCGTACCTTATGGTGTTCCTGAAAGTTTTGTGAAGCCCATAGCAGGCATATTAAAGTGATTACTGAATTCATTGCTTGTCACTGACACAAGAGTTGCACAGAACCCATGTGTGTAAAAGAAGCACACCATACCAACATTCAAACAGTAATCAAAATCTTCCCCTCAGTACTCTGATACTCTCATGGAGACTGTCTGATAAGAAGTTGACTTTGTTCTTAAACAATGGATAAATGCCAACTCCAACAGAAAAGATGTGCAAGACTCCGAGAACTCCTCATGATGACCTAGTTTTACTCCATAACAATGGAAGTCTCCCAGTATGAGTCCAAGTACTGAGGGCAAGGAATGCAGCTATCCTAGTGGATGAGAGAATACTGAGGGCAAGGAATGCAGCTATCCTAGTGGATGAGAGAGAATATCTCAACATGCCAATGGAAACTGGGATAATATTTCAAAATAACTAAAACAATCACCTACTCACTAAGCATCCCCTACGTATGCCTTATGAAACCGAAGACTTCATCACTCCCTGATTACTAATAGTGCCACAAAGTGTAGCAACCCTAATGATGGAACCACGCCACCTATTCCAAAATAATGAAACAGTTCACATTCTGACAGAAGACAGGACACAAAGTCTATCAATGCTGAAGAAAGAGTTGCTCACAAAATGTAAAAAGAACTCCTGTGAACCTTCTTGATGCCACCAATACTTTCTGAGGAGAGAAGCATATAGTACCAGACCTACGAGGATTCTGACATATAATAAAACAGGATAAGAGCAGACTCTGCTTCATAAAGCACTATATCTTGGTAAGACTCAGAGGGCAAACTACATTGGAGAGACCAATGAGCTGCCCTTACACAAAGTCTGCTTTGACTCCCAGATTAGATTGGGCGCCATTTTCATTGTACTGGTTAACAAGAAGCTCCATGATAAAGTCCAACTACTGCTGGGGAATGCCAAGAATGGTGCTGTACATGTCTTGAAAGCATGAAACGTGCCCCTACAGAAATGACTACAAATAGTTGAACATCAAAGCACACATGCATGATCCAGAACTTGCTCAAATCAAAACTGAAAAACATGATGAATTGGAATTCTAACGCATTAAAAAAATGCCCAGCAGTATTCCCCTCCTTTACCTCAGTTAAAACATGAAACTTTATTCATTTGTTTTGTTACAAACTTTTCTTTTTTATGATTCTGAAACTTTCAATATTCTTTGAACTCCAAAAATTAGTTTTTATAAAAGGATAGAACTCATTCAAATCCCTGAGGTGAATCGCTGGTTACTGCATCCAAGTTGGGTGTTAAAGCAAATGTGGAGTCCTGCTAAAGCCTGTTGGCTTACAGCCACTTGGAGGCCATCTCAGGGTGAAAAAGACCTGAGAGAGGATCTCCTAAGTTCTAATAATCTAACTTCAATGAAGGCGTGGCAGAATATTACCGAAGCTACCACATGTACCTGTTGTGGTTGTATTGTGTAATGAAGTCTTTTTCTTTTGTAGTTTTGGTTTGTAATTGCTTCTCTTAGTTTTGTGATATGGGGATACCCTTTATCTATACTGCTTTGTGGTTTCTATCTCTCTTAGGAACTTATTGTTATATATTGTAGAATACTTAACTGTTCTTCTGGACGTCTTGCTGATTTCTCATTTAATTTAATTTTATTCTTTTTCATTTAAATTCTTTTATCTCAGGAGCTTTTGACATGAGTTCGGTTTCCTTCAGGATTCTGGGCAAATTAAACACCACGTTGCTTTTCTTAATTATTATTGTAACACACACAAATTCACTGTCCTATCACACACAAATGACACAGGGTAAACGGAGTATAAACCGACACTAGTTATGCGTCCAGAAGCGAGTTCCTAGCTAAACTTTTCTCTCGATTCAACTGAGCTCTGGACCCATTCCTGAATTCTGGCTCCACCTTTTTTTTTCTAATGGAGACCACCCTAATTCTTCGTAATTGGTTAACCTTGCACGCCTACTACTTCCAGCGACGACATCTAACGAATCAGGGCGTATGCTGTGAGCATTCGTTACCACCCACTTGTTGGGTCACAGTTCAATACTAACAGCTTGCATCATCGATTTTTGTTGTGTCCCTTTCTTCGTTTTTATGAGTGTCGCATTTCAAACATCCTGGTTTAAGTTCCTCTTCTACCTCTCTCTTGCTTCCATCTACCAAAACTCTACCAGTAGATTTTCCTAGCTAATATATACTTGGGTCGGTTCTTCTAGTGAGACTTCTCCCCTTTCTACACACAACTGACAACCAGTTCGGGTTTAAAGCAAACCACTCAACCAACACCTGCATCTACATACTGAAAGAATTGCTGAACTACTACCTATCATCAGCCTCTCCTGTTTTCCTGTGTTTTGTAGATGTGAGAAAAGCATTTGACAGAGTAAACTACCTGAGGCTCTTCCTGAAGCTGCATAAAAGGGGCACACCCCTGTATCTAATTGGTATTTTACATTGCTGGTTCTCCACACAGCAATTCTGTGTCAAATGGGGTAACATATTATCGTACACCTTCGGCTCCTTAAACGGGCTTCGGCAAGGGAGCATTCTCTCTCCATACCTGTTTAATATGTACACAGATGCCTTGAATGTCAAACTGAACTCACTCCCAATCGGATGCACCGTCAATGATACAACTAACTATAAACAACCTCTGTTACGCCAACGATATGGTTCTGATTTCCCCGTCAGTGCGAGGTCTCCAACGACTCATCGACACTTGCCGCCAATATGCAGAGGAATCTGATATAATCTACTACGAAACCAAGACCCAGTGCATGTCGCTGCTCCCGAGATCGCGTAAGCACATTGCAGAACCACAAATTTTCCTCGGAAACCATCGGCTGAAATTTGTGAACGAATTTCCGTATTTGGATCACATTATCACCGACGACCTAAAAGATACGGCAGACATTGAACAGAGGCATCGTAAACTATGTGCAACTGGCAACTGATTGCAAGGAGATTTGCCTTCTGGCACCGAGACGTGAAACTGCTGCTCTTCCGCTCGTATTGCTACAGTATCTATGGGTGTTCCCTCTGGACGAACTATACCCGAGAGACCATGAGACGCATCACTGTTGTACACAATGACATTCTGAGACGCCTCACAAACACTCCCCGCTACCACTCCGCCACACAGATGTTCAGAGAAAACCACCAGGACAATTTAAAAATCATTGTTAGGCGAACAATGTCCAGTCTGGTAACCCGAGTGAGAAACAGCAGCAACTCGCTCATACAAAGCATCCTAAGGAGTGAAGCAAGAAGAAGATCTAAATTGTGGGAAAGATGGGAAAATGAGGCCCTTGTCCCCTAAAGGACTTAATCTCTGTACTGGCAAGATGTCATCAGCAGATTTGTCATTTATTCCATTTATTGCTGATATTTTAATTTTTCATTATTACTGTGATTACTATCAAGTTAAAGTTTTTTTACATTCAATTTTTGTATTTAGCCCTCTGGACCTGCTACTGTAACCACCTAAGTCTCTATCTAAAGGTCTCTAGTTGAAATTTAAGTTATATAATATGTGCACTAACTGTTATTACTCTCAATGCATATTTTTTTTCTCACCAATATTATTACTGTTATTACCAGTATTATGATTACTATATTTTATGCTACCTCAGCTATTTTGTGGATAAGTGCCGATTATTCATTTTTTTAATCATATTGTCTCATGTATCTAATGTTACTGTCTGTATTTTGTATATTCCATGTATATGGCCCTGAGCTGAAATAAAGGATATTATTATTATTATTATTATTATTATTATTATTATTATTATTATTATTATTATTATTATTAATATATTACCTACATAGCTAATTTCTATAGACTTCTACCTTACATACCAAGTCATTATGAAACAGAACCTGCCTTCCAATCCCAGTAATGAAAGAACCTTTCTCAAGGTCAAGCTTTATCCTGGATACTGTCAGCCTCACTACCAAAGGAGAAGCGAAAACAAATGCATACACTCTGATTTGGATGTTTGCCTTAAAGTTTACCAGACGCTATTCTGTGTGGGACTGCAACTGGACAGAATGTGACTTACGTCCTGACTAAGTAGGCTTCCCTCTTGAGCCTACCCAGACCAATACTTTTATACTGTAGTGTGAGGTGGGTGGTGAAGGCTAGCTCAGTGAAGGCCTTCAGTGATTACTAGGCCATTATATGTTATAATCATGTCAACCTTGCACTTGATCCATGACCATGTCTACTGTGTACTTAACTGTTAACAGATTACTTTATGATACCTTATTCTAATAACTAGCTTAATATTTGTTTTCATATTATGATTTTTCTTCTCTTATTCTCCTATTGCAATATTACTCTCCAGCTTAAACTTTTTTTTCTATATATATATGTTCATACACACACACACATATATTTCACATTTAGCAATTTCCACTAAAAGGGAATGGCTCGGAGAAAAACAACACTATTGGCATTGCTACATTCACTATACTTAAACTATTGTCTTATGGATTAAATACCCTGCGCTTAAAATGTTCACATTACATGCTTCATACACCGACACTAAAGATAAATCAACAGCGCACTGAATACCCTACACACTTCGTCCCATTCCCTACTGTCTTGTGTGCTCTATTCAGTTCCTGAACCCCTAGGCCCTTCCTTACCTGTATGGCTTTCCTGCCAGCTATCTAGTACTTTCTAGATCAACCTTCTTAAAACTTCAAATTAACCACCTTTCACCACTTAAAAAGACGTACTGAGAAGCAGGAAGCTAACGACCTCTGAAAACACCAGGATAAAGGAAATATTGAAAAGCTTTGTATGTTCAACAAGTCTTATATTTCTCATTAATCAAGGAAAGAGCAACATGATTTACAAAATAGATTCCTTTTTTATAAGAAACGAGGTTAAGGATTAAATCTCTGTTCCTGTGAGAGTGAAAAGGGGTAAAGAATTTTAACCGAAACTTTTGTTTCTCCATTTGTGACGAAAACCTTAAGAATGAAAACTTGGTACACTCTTCCAACTTCCTATAAAAACTCACGGACATTTTTTTTAAACAAGTGGAATTGGTCCAATTGCGCAACTTATTTCAAATACATAACAGCAGCTGGAACCAAATCCGAAATTCCGCAGAATTCGGGATCTCACGTACTATTGTCTAATTATTTACGAAGTACTCAAGGGGCACTCTTTTTACACTATATAGTATTGCTGGTTTTATTACAAGTAAGAGGTCTGTTTCATTTCCAGACATTGATCGATATTCTTTTTTAAGATGTTGAGTCTCATTTTCGTTTATATGAAATTAATATTGTTCAACTCCATTGTCAATATATTTATATCTTACACAATGTTGTTTACCAATTGTATCTTTACACAATGTTCTTTACCAATTGTATCTAACTAAATATAATCTTTACTTTTATTATATGTTTTACAAAATACTGCTGGTGCTTAAATCCTTTTATTGTAGGATTTTGGTTGATTGTAGACGTTGACAATTAACCTTTGCAACAATTTTCTGTACCGAATAAGCCATCTTTGGCGTCGATAACCTGCACTGTCGTGACGAAAACATGATCCAAAACACATCATGTAAGTAAATTCCCTCTCTTTACATAATCTCAAGCTATGGCTCAAGACACTAAAAGCCATGATGAACTGAAATTCTAACGCATCAACAAATCTCACCAGTCTTCCACTCCTTTACCTCAGTTAAAATATTAAACTTCATTCATTTGTTACAAACTTTTCTTCTTTCATGATTTCGAAACTTTCAATATTCTTTGATCTCCAAAATCTAGTATTCATAAAAGGATAGGACTCACTCAAAAAGTTTTTTTCGGGGTTTTTGGCTTTATTTTCAAGTTTTTTCTTTTAAGCAAATGTGTCTAACTATTGCTGCAAAAAACGAAGCCTGTCAAGTTCTTTCCTGATACTATTTACTAATTCTAAAACATTTACAAATAAAATGAGTAAGGCATGAGTCTATCTTCTACATCAAAAAGAGCAACAAGGTAAAAACTCACTTTAATGTTTTTAATCGGCAAAAGTTTAGAAATCAAGCAAATTCTTGAGATATGAGGTAGAGAGAGATTACCAGCTATGCCAAAGGAGTCATCCCACGCAGCCCCAAAGTTGAAAACTCACAGCCAAATAACGAAACCCACAACTCCTTTAACCATAACGAACCCAAGAGTTGCCTGCATAAGGTAGCAAAGAAAAAAATAAATAAAACAGGAAGAATTTGGAAACAGAAGGGCAAGAAAGGAAATCTGGAACTTTGATGATCCAAAGTTGCAGGAAGAAATTTGGAAAGGAAGAGGAACAGGAAGAAAAAGGAGGAGGGAGGACCGGGCGCCTGACCTCCAGGCTACAATCATCTCCGTCGGAAGAAAAGTTACGTCAAGAAGTTATGACGGAGCCGAAGAGTTTCTCCTCTAACGACCCCAGTAGGAAAAATATTACCTGGCCGCCACTTTTGCTCTCGACAAATTTCTTTGGATGGATCTTCAACTCTCTCAACCCACAAAAGAAAACGCCCGCAATAGAATGAATTCTGATGTGTTCATTCTCTATTTCCGTGCCCAGTTTTCTCAATGCACCAGTTTCCTGATTCCTCTTGGAAATCCAGATTTGAAAAAAGGAAACAAATTTAAGTTTCAATCTTATTAAAAAAACCTAACCAAGATATTAAAATGCAATTTTCTTTGTTTACAACTGTTGTTATAGATGCGTGCATACAAGTACAGCTCATTCACCTCAATAGTGGTATCTTTCCTACCCCCTCAAATGAAAAACACACAACCACACACACGCATATATATTTACTTACATAATTTAAAAAATTGATGTTAAATTGAAACTAAAATTGTACAGAAATTATTATTACAAACAGTAGTCACACTGACACGAGAACTACAAGGAAAACTGCGACCTTTATTCCAAATTCTTTTTCTCATTTTTCCTTTTTTCTCATAGAAAATAATTTTTTTTCAAACCCAATTATGGGGGTCAGCATGCATATTCATATAGTCACACACACACACACACTATATATATATATAGATATATATATATATATATATATATATATATATATATATGATATATATAACCTGTATGTATATAGTTATATATTGTCACACGATCAAACAATTTGGTGGCAGTTTCATAATTTTTCGCTCACCTCCCTGACGCAGAATTCATGCCTATTAATCTATTTTTCTTTTATAAGATGGAAGAAATCTTATGTAATGGCGTTTAAAAACGGTCATTGATATCTTTAGAACTTCATGTTATGTTAATGTGTAAAACTATTTTCCATATAGCAAAATTGACTTGAACGAAACGAAGTGATGAAAAAGTCATATCACAACCACTGATATCATTACCAAATAGATAGGAGACACCTATCACTAGTAGTATCGCATAAACATAGTCCTTACATTATCATTTCAATATTAAGTTGAAGGTAGTTGAACGATTCCAATTTGTTAAATTTCTTTTACAGAAACATTGGAAAAATCGCAAAATGCTATCCAAATTTAAAATTTAAAAAATTTAAAAAAATTATAACCTAAGTTTGAACCATGTAACCTCCTCTATTGCTTTTGATCGTATGTGCATGGAATCGAATGTCAATGTGTCATTCATCGGTCTAAGAAACATCCTTCGCTGAGCGAGAGACAGTTATTGCACTCATTGTGCAAGTTTCTCTTAGAGAGATATCTATCGAGAAAGCTTCATATACCGGAGAGAATCATACATTGATGAATCATATTGTTTAGAGAACGGCAAAGTTTAGAACACGGGCCAAGAGGTGGAACTCCTCGAGCACCACAAGAGAGCAAGACAATACAGTAGTGTAAATGTTGCTGTGCAACATTATTTGTGAATTTTGAATTCTAATGCCTTGTCACGATGTTGCTGAACCAGGAATCATGACTAACTCTACGCCTATGACTTGAAATCTTTTATAGGTGTCTAATGAATAAGCAAACTTACCTTTGATGGATGAGAGATTCAGTTAGACTAAACTTTTTTTTTTTTTTTTTTTTTTTTATCGGTGTCCAGTGAATACCACAGTAGGGAGGGAAACAGATTTCAATGATGCATGCATTTTTTTCTTCAAAACCTAAAAATACATTTTATTGGGAGATACTTTAATAACATCGGCCTATCCCTCCATCACTCCTATACGGCACCTCCGCTACCCTCCACATCTCAGGCAGAGACTCGATCCGACTTCTTGCTACGGACTCCATTCATAGAGCGTATATCACTGGAGTGGCGATCTCCCTGCCTAACGTGTGATCTCGAGTGGCCATATTGAAAGGTCTCGGGTCCAGCTCGTTGGTACTATCGTTTTAATCACTTTTATTTATTTTATTTTTATTACAACTGTTACTTTTGGCTTGGTTTACTATTATCTTATTATCACTCACTATTATTTTTTACTATTATTTTTACTACTGGTTATACTATTATACTTATTATTATTGTTATTATTCTTATATTACTTGACCCAATTTCACAGAGAAAAATTACCTTACAAAAACAGGTTGGCCTTAGCACTCCAACCATTGTGGTCAAGGCCTAAGTAGCTGCTGGTTGGAATTCTAAGCAGCTGTCTAAGCTAAATGGTTCCCTGTAAATTACAGGGATGTTCTTTCTTTGGGCTATAGTCACTAAGCACTAAACTAAACAGGTAATGTTATAATCAACTAAACACAAAGAAATTCATTCCAATACACTTTCACTCACTAAACACTCACGTTGCTATACACTCACAGCTTGACTATACACATTAACTTACTATAACTCCACAAATAACATACACTCACTCAATAACTAAACACTCACTGGAAAGTCAATAATCCCTAACCACTCTCGATACACTAGACACTCATAAAACACTGCACACTCACTATATACTCACTATACCTCAAATACAATAAACATTCACTAAACATTCATTCCTAAACACTCATTAAACACTATACAATCACTAACACTGACTATACACTAAACTTCCACTTAGTACTCTCTATACACTAAACACTCACTAAATATTCACTAAGCATTCACTATACACTAAACACTCACTAAACCCTGAACACTCACTAAACACTAAATACTCACTAAACGCTAAATGCTCATTAAACCCCTAAACACTCATTAAAACAGTGAATGAACATCACTCACTCTAAACACTATATATCCACTGAATATTACTCTAACATGCACTAAACACTCACTAAACATTCATTGATTACTTACACACTAAACATTCACGAAACATTCATTACTAAATTACCCTAAATACTAAACTACATTCACTAAATACGTTGCATAATAAAGATTCAATAACATTCACAAAACACTAAACATTCAGTAAACATTCACTAAACCCTAAAGTAAACATTTACTCATAAATATTCAATAAACGTACTCACTAGACCTAAAAATTTGCTAAAGACTTATCATTAAACTTTAAAAAATACACATTTGTGCTAATCCCTGTTCAAACTTGAGGGTTAGCAGACCTTTAAAAATGGCCGCAAGGCTTTGCAAACGCCGCCCTAGTGGAAGACCACCGAACTACATAGTATTGGAATAGAGATCACAACTCCAGGTATATACCCTCCATGACTCCATCGCAAGGAAGCATCACTAATGATAATGGTTATTTTAAATTTTCCCTTCACCGACAAACAGAAGCCTTAAAATACATGTTTATAAAACATTTTCTGTTCAAAGTTATTTTATCTTTCATTCCCAAAATATGCATTAAACACTCGTGTTATGATTAGTGTAGCTGCCAAAGAGCTACCCCTAATTAAAGCAGGAGGATTTTGTTAAGAAAAAAATCTAAAATAGACTTAAAACGAGAACGTCATCTTTCATATTTCTTATCCTTCCAGCTACTCATAATATGCTTATGGTAGGTAGTCATAGCCATACATGGTGAACTAATTCTAATTAATTTCTATTTAGAAGAAATGAATAGCTACAGAAAAGATTAACCCAAGAAAGCTCTTATAAAAGTAAGCTTTCTTAATGTATTCGCCAATTTTGACTCCCACAGCTTTCCAACGTGTCTAAGGAAACAGGATGCTATGCAATGAATTTTATAAAAAATAAGACTGAATTATATTCGTTGATTTTTTATGATTGCTTTTTTGCTTTGAATAGTTAGGTCTAGGTAAATTATGTTAAGCAATTATGAAAAGGATAAGATAAAAGAACATGGCCAATAAAAGAAGATTAATATAGATTTTGTCTATTTAAATATTTATTTACATTACGTATCCGAGAGAGTATACTGCTGAAAATAGACCTAGATTAATCATGAGTGAAAATCAGAAGTCAAATTTAGGCCCATTAAAAAATGTGTCATGCAAATTATTTTATTGATCACAAGCAGCATAACTAACAATAACAAACGATGATTTACTCTCAGAAGACGGGAAAAATTCATGGATCGTTTTTAGCATTGTTTGAATGTTGGAACAACCCTTTTTTTCAGTTATACTATAAAACTAAAAGACAATATAAGATATAGTCTCCCCTCTCCCTAGTCTTATCAGACAATTTAAATAAAAATAAGCTTCTACCAGATTTGCATGAAAAGATAAAATAAAAAAATAACCATGTTTAAACATATTTACTTTGGTTATTATTCCAACCAAATTTTTATTCACGATAAAGATTAACGTTTGTACACTATTTGAAAACATTAATTCTTTTTCAAGGTTAGCCATGCTTTATCTTCGCCTTTCTCTTATTCTTTATGTGCGAATTACTGACAATGGTTACTGGAAGACACAAAAGTTCTAAAAACCCAATGATCTGAACGCTGGATATCAAAGTAAATGGTTTCAACTAGATTTGGTGGGCGGTTGCTCATCTATTTTTCCCTTTCCTTCTTCCTTCAAAAGCAAAAAAGAAAAAGAATCTAGCTTAAAATAAAAAGGAAAACCCCATTGTTACCTCCCTTCTTCCAGGTTTTTTCTCACCGAATCCTGGTTAAGCTAAAAATTAGTTAGAAACTACTTAAAGTAACACTCACGATTGGATTCCTGCATTTTATATTATAAATGTTGTGGCCAAGACAGATACAACTTCCATAACATATTACTTACTCGCGGATCGTTCATTTCCGAATTCTGGATATCTACAGTTCCCTCAATAATAGATTTAGTTACTACCCACTCCTGCACTGATTATTATACTTTACACAGAACGTTTTTCTGACGATTTCCATAAATTTTATAAGCCTTGTTTCATATAGGAAATTGTTCAACTATGACATTAACTAACCTCTAACTTAAAATAACACCTAGCTTACAGTAAAGAAACCATTTACTACAATTCTTAACATTTATCTAATGCAAATAAATACGTTCATACATACATGCATATAGTATATATATATATATATATATATATATATATATATATATATATACTCTTATCGAAATTACTTCCATACAGCATATCTGAATCTAGCACTATCGAATGATGACTACACTCTACTTTGAGACCTACCGCGTCTATTTCATCCCCAATAAACAACAATAATGTTGTTCTACCACTTTTTTTTGATATATGGCATCCCAGACATGCATAATGAATGTTTTCCCGTTTTTAATGAATGTGGTGTCCACGTCACACAATGTACGCCGGTATTTTACACTCTTGAATAGTGTAATTCTTATTTACTTCTTAACTATCAAAGCACAAAATATGGATTACTTATTTTAGCAAAACCTTTTGTTTATGTCAGTGCAATGATCTATGTATTGTTTCAAATACTGGTGCAATTCAACTAAAAATAGGTCTATGGAAATTCCTAAAGGCACAATTTCCTACCTACAAGCCCAGCATCTAAAATACCTTTCTGTAAAAGTCAATACTATCAGTCACCAACCTGGTTACATTTGTCAAGTTATTCCATCATGAACTTTGAACGTTTACATTCTGGGATAAGATTCCCAAGAGCTCGTAAGAAATCTATCTTCAATATACTTGCTGCTACAAACCTCAGCAGTAGAATGGCATTTCAATGCCTGTGGCTTAGTTCTCAAGACTTTACAACTATCCAAGCAAGATTTCAAACTCGATTAGTCACAATTATAATGAAGGATGTGAAAGGTGTATTTAAAATGTATGGCACTGCTAAAATATGTCCAAAGGCATAAGACAGACTAAATTAATTACCAAAATTATCATCAAAAACGTTTTTAGGAACAGCAAAACGACCCCAAGTTAGACATTAAGTCCTTAGTTTTTTTCCCCAATCTTCATCTGCTAGACAATGGGGTTTTCCTTAAAAATGCCTATTCTAACAGAAAAAAAAATAAATAAAGAACAAGAGAAACCACGTGGAAAAGGACAACAAACCAGAAGCTGATGCAAATACGATATAAAATAACCGTCAATATTGACAAATTTGGCAATAATCAAGGTTGACTTGATTTTAACCTTCAGCTACCACACTGCATATATAGCGGGTTTTCATGCATAAAAGCAGCATGGCACAACAAGTACATATATGTGCATGAGCGATCATCCAGGCCATGCAGAAAGTCTAAAGCACTACATATTACATATTTCAAACATATAATGTTGTATGCTATGTAAATATTATAGCCAAATCTGTATAAAACCAGAATATGTAACGCCGTTTCTTGTAAAACAATGTTACATAAATTAAGGTAAAAAAACACTCGTATATTTATCTTTGACAGTTCTAAGTATGCTCTTTGCCACTGAAGTAATCATTATTACACAATAAAGTAGTATATTTACGGAATTTTAGTCCAACTTCAAGGTAACTTTAGATCTTTATGCTCAATAAAATGAGATGAAAAAAAAATGTGTACTAGACAGTCATTTTCAGGACATTTCCCTAATGTAAACACCATTGTTGATGAAGTGCTCAAATGTTTTCGATATATGTTTCTATTGCCGCTCCTTCGTGCAAACAACCCGCATAATACAGGTTCATCCTTGAAGAATTGTACCGAAATCGCACCCGTGAATCAGTCAATCTCCCATTTGCTTCTTACGACTTCCAAGCCCCATTATTCTTCGCTCCACGGTGACAACAACTTAAGTTCCATCTGAACCAAAATGACTACATCAGTAAGATGCAACTGAATTGATTTTGCAAAACCTAAAAATTACACTGAAGTAACCATAATAATAAACAACATATTTACCTTGTAGGTCAAGATGAGTCTTGTATAATAAAACCTACGAAGTCCATTTGTGCAGTGACCAGAGCCGCCCAGAGCTCGCAAATGGAGGTACAATCTCTGCAGCGACCTCTCAGTCTTACGTTAATATTAAATCACGTGAGATCTTATACTTTTCTTAGATATTAATCTCTAATACTTCCTAAAAGTTGCGTTAAGAAATTTTGTTTTGATCAATAAACAAAATTTAGTACCCTTTACGTCGAAGAGCAGCTTTCGTAAAAGCTCACTCCACAATTACAAGGCACGAACATTTGAGACTGAAAAGCTAAAAGAAAGGTGAAAGTCTGAAAAGGTCAGCGCGTCTTGCAGTGGAAATATGAAAGAAACTCCGTAATTCAAGGAGTGGATTGTTGATCCCGCCATAAGCATCCCCGATGAATAGGGCAGCCAAGAAAACAAACAAACTGTATTCCGCACCCAAACAGGCGTGGTAAATTATTTTCCCAGGAATATTAAAAGCCTAAAAATACTTTTAAATATACTATTGTACTATATTATTAAATTTGGAATTAAGTATAGTAAGTAAGGTGGTCTTGTTTGTTTAAACCGCAATTTTCCTTTGCTTGCCAACTGAGGGGTTTTAATTCACAGTTCCTATCCTTGCATTGAGCTTATACGTAAATATACAAAACTATCCGATAAGTTAGGTCATTCAGTAGTTCTTTTTTTTTGCTCCTATTATGTACGAAAAGGGTTTATTTTTACACAGTTATAATTTTGACATAGGATCAGAAAATTTATAAAAAATTCCAGTTTGGGCATAAAAACGCATCCTTAAAACTTAACATGACCAACTAAGTAACTAAAGATTAGCTTCATAACTGAAAGCGAAGTCGCAAAATAATATATATATCCGTAGCCGCTTACTCTCACCGATTATCTTTTTACCCCTTTAATGTCAACAAAAAGTCTTCCCAATAACTTTGATGTCATAAATGAGTTCTCAATTTTCCCTTTATAAAAGCATGTCCCAATCTTGACCCCCTGTTCAAATCTCAGCTTTCAACAAAAACAAAGATACCAATGAATTAAGTTCCTATTCAGCTCAGTATTTTGTTTTCTATATCTATCCATAATTTCCACTTCAGTCATGTCTTTCTCATCACTACTTTATATTATTTTACAAGTGCACAGGCATTCCTAGTCGTGCCAACTTCCCGTTGTACAAGTTTGAATCCTTCTAATCTTTAATTACCTTACCATGTGACATAACAAACTACACCGTAATAAGATTGTTTCCACTGGTGACAAGGATTAATAGTTCACCAAAATATCCGTTGTCAAGGTATGTGCGCGATCTAAGATATTTTCTTATGTATGTCGATATGAACAGTCATAGCAAGAGCTTCCGGTTTGATATTTTATCATCATTCAGTCAAGCTGTTAGGAGTCTTTATTAATTTTATTAAGTTATTTCTCTATTCTTTTATGCTTTGCCTGTTTAAAAAATCTTTTATATAAAATTTAAGCCATATGTAAATTAAACTCCACAAAGAATTGCAAATAATTACGGTATTTAAATTTTCTAAATGCCTATCAGAATATTTGGAGTAATAAAATGATTAAACTACGGCAAAAATAATTAATTAAAGGAAGAGATATAAGAGGAGGCGCAATCACCGCTGTGGCTTGCCCATTCCATGGTCTGGAACCCGAAATCCACTTTCGCCTGGACAGGATTCATTTACCGTTGTGGAATAACCTTGTCTAGTGCATTACTCCTTTTATTTGTGGTACAGAGAAGGAGAAGGAACGAGAGAGAGAGAGAGAGAGAGAGAGAGAGAGAGAGAGAGAAATATTTATTCACAACTGTAACTGAAGTAGCAACTGGCGCCATCGACACAACACCAGTACTTTTAGAAGTATGATCATTGCTGTCCTTAAAAGTTGAAAATTAATAAAGAAAAGTCATCTATTGAATAGGCGACATTCCCTATCAATTTCCTCATGAAATAGTTACTTAATGTTAAGAATATCCTTTGAAGAAAAGCCTCTGGACAAACTCAGCTGCAAAAAAAAAAAAAAAAAAAAAAAAAAAAAAAAAAAAAAAAAACAACAACAAACAACAACAACAACAACAACAACTACTACTACTCTCCAGGAAGATCAACGCGGATTGTTCGAACCAGAGATAATACAAACAGTTATAAGTTTCTCTCAACGAGAAAACTTAGGACAAAACTACCAGAAACCAAAGAACCCAATGGGATGCAATCTTCATAAGTCTCTGTATT
Organism: Macrobrachium nipponense; assembly: GCF_015104395.2. NCBI lineage: Eukaryota > Metazoa > Arthropoda > Malacostraca > Decapoda > Palaemonidae > Macrobrachium > Macrobrachium nipponense. The sequence goes on from NC_087212.1 coordinate 52,036,083, forward strand.
AGCATAGTATCACCTGGGAAGTAGTAATGACTATGTTGGTGAATTCCCGGTGTCAAGAAAACCACTTATCTCACGGAAACCTAGAGGACTATTGGTTAGTGCCCCCACCCCCTTTCACATCTACAAGGGCAAGTAGGAAAAACCAGAAAAAAAGAAAAATACTCGTGTTTTCAAACCGCTCTTGACTTAAGCACACGTTGGGTTTAAGATTTAGTCTTGTAAGTTTTAAGAAATATCAAAATCATTGTCATGATACTACTAATATTTTTACCATCAAAGTAGTTTAACCAGACCACTGAGCTGACTTACAGCTCTCATACGGCAGGCCAGAAGGATTAGAATAAAAGGCCACGTCTAGGCCTAGGCCAAGCACTGGGGCCAAATAGGTCATTCAATATGATGTTGAGTAAATTAAAATTAAATTAAAATCTGCACAGACATATGCTTTGATACAGGAACACACACAATAAATACATTTACTCATGCTTCCATACATATACACTAAAAAGGTGTATTAAATTTCAGAATAAGCCAAGTAAGATGTTTAAATTTTCTTTTATAAGTCATTAAACGCTCTAAGGTTTTCATGCTTTTATTATTTACCTATATTTATAATTCATTAATTCAATCACAGTTCCTTAAAAACATTAAAATCGGAACCACTGAAAATACAAAAAATTGTGACAAAATTTCCTTTCCTTCACTAATGTTTCCTAAAGTTGACAGCCGCTGCTGATCGTACTTGGGTCATTCACACAACAAATGTCTGACCGTTATCACACTTGTACTCGAGCACTCGGAACAGGGTCACGTGGGCTGATCATTGAGTACCCATGTGTCAGACTAGTATGGCCTATATAAAGGCGTGTCAGATTACTTGTGTGTCTCTCTCTGTTATGATGAACTCCATTTTCTAACATCAGGTTTTATTTGTTTTAATTTCTTATTTTCAGGTTCTTCATTCCATAGATATTGCCATTTACTTATAAAACCACCTTTATGTGTCTTACATAATCAAATAGCAGGGATATACACACTGATCTTATACGGGTTGCTCTTTGCTGCTCTATCAGTCTCTTCATTTCCATTTCTACGTTTTTTCCATTATTATAAACCTTATGAAGTAATATCTTAATTTGTTGTACAATATTATTTTATGGATTGTAACTGCATGGCTTCTATAGCGTTTCTGAAGTCGCTATACATCACAAAATCATTAAATGAGGATTCTTGAATTATTTCTATGGCTGATGCTATGGCACATAATTCAGCTGTAAATACCGAGGCATTTTCTGATATAGAGACTGGATATTTTTTTTTTTTTTTTTTTTTTTTTTTTTTTTTTTTTTTTTTTTTTTTTCTCCTGGGACACTGCAGCATATCCCATGTACCGATTTAGATCCATCTGTGTATATTACGTAATGCGAACCTTTGTGGGTTTATATGCTTTACGTATGTTATGTTGGTGTTCTGGTGTATATGAGTAACTTTTTGATCAATATTTTAATTCTGTACAAATTCTCATTACATTAAAAGTCCAAGGAGGAGGTGATTTGTGATTTTACTATTGAAGGTATTTGTATATTCATGTTCAGAGACTCAAACAATCTTCTAGCTCGAATTGGGAAAGGTGGTGAATGATTGTTTATTAATATATCTCCTAAGTCATATAATTTTTTTTTTTTTTTTTTTCTGGTGACAATCTTTGTCCAAATTCTCAGGGCACTCTTATTTAATACTAGCTTTCTGTGGGGAGAGAGTAGTTCACAACATTCAACCTGTAAAGGTGAGGTTGTTGTTGATCTAAAGACTCCTGTACATATTCTAAGGCCTTCATTATGAACTGAATCTAACGTTTTAATCAGTGCTGCGTCTGATGCTGATCCATATATTTCACAACCGTAATCAATGATAGACAGCACTGTTGCTTTATACAGTATTGTGAGGGTTTGTTTACCGGCTCCCCAAGTAGTCTTTGGTAATTTTCTAATTAGATTTAATGCTCTTTTACATTTTGATTTCACTTAAGTGAGCTTTCCAGTTTAAGAGAGTATCAAATGCTATAATGTTTGTTAAAATCCTTTTGTCATTACTGCACAATTTCAAAGAAACAACCATTACACCCACATGTGTTATGTATATTTTTAATTTCTTTTATTCTTCTTGTACCAGTTATTGTGGTGAAGAAGTAATCTCTTCTCCTTGGACATAATCATTGTTATCTACAGTATGGTTCTCCTCCATTTCTTCGGTATCTTGGATAACTGCATTCATAGATTTTATTATTATTTTAGGAGATAAAGGTATATTCTTGGCTTGCTTTTGTTTTTGTTCTTTCTTCATATCCTTTATCTTTGGGTTTCTTCGTTTAGGGTGGTGTTCTCTCCAAATGTCTTTTTACCTTTAATATTCGATCCATCACAACTTTCCTCCTTTATTTCTGTAGTAGTACATTCTTGCGTTCCTGGTTGCTGTTTGCATTAATAGTTCAAATTAGTTTCATAAAATATTATCCAAATCATCTGTACCCGTTACTTCTTTCTTTACCATTTTTTCTTTTTTTTTCAAGCATTAATTTCTTCTTGAGATTTACTTCTCTGCGCTCCGTTACTTCTATCTGTTGTTCATTTGTTTCATTACTGGTTTTTGTTACTGAAGATATATATATATATATATATATATATATATTATATATATATATATAGATATACATATATATATATATATATATATATATATATTAATATATATATATATATATATATATATATATTTAGACGAATCTTTCATTCCTCTCACTTTCAAATCTAATTTGGCTTCTTTCACAGACATTCCCGTTTCTTTCTTGTAATATAAATATATATATATATTATATATATAATATATATATATATATATATATATATATATAATATATATATATATACATATAAAAAATAATATATATATATATATATATATATATATATATATATTATTATATATATATATATATATATATATATATATATTATATATAGACATATGTATATATATATATATATATATATATATTATTTTATATATATACTATATATATATATATATATACATACATACAATCATATATATGTATATATATATATAAATATTATATATATATATATATATATATATATATATTAGTATCAAGACCGCCGTTGGCATCACTCAGCTCCCTGATGCAGACGTAAGCATCTTTTGTATACACACACGAACTCCCTCCAATTTTTCCTTCTA
>NC_087212.1:52039840-52082340 GCF_015104395.2 Macrobrachium nipponense
TCAGAGAACATTTCTTCATTCTTAAGATCCACATCAAATTCCAGGTCTCTAAAAATATGTTTGTCATACATATTTCTAAGGCCAGTTCCCTGTAATGGAAAGATTTATCAGGTCCGTTTCCATCACGTCCAGATGATACCATTTCATGGGATAACGAGTCGAGGTTTTCATTTCCTTTGTCGCAGTTTGCCTTATCGCCAACAAGTTCAATATCCCTATCTAGCAAAAAGTTTTTCAATCTATATTTAAAATTAACTGCATTGGGATGATCATGAGAACCCCTCATCTACCTGATGCATCCAAAATAACTGTCAAGACAGTCTTGATTCAATTTCCGTGTCATAATAAAAGATATGTCATGACTCTGTTTTAGCATGTTATGTAGCCCAATCATTGAGTGGCAAGATAATGTCACACCTTTTTGGAATTTGTAAAGACAATTAAATTTTGGGTTTTTTACCCTCATTCCCAGCATAGCAACAACCATTTCTTGTAGAGCACTTTTCTGGCTATCCAAATTTATCCCAAACGCATGGCGGGCTTTTATGTCACCGAACATCATAGAGGAATTCATAACGTCGAACCATTCATTCACTGTAGCTATAAAATCGGCAGTTTCCTTCCAATTTCTGCTCTCTAGTAAGCCCATTACCTCCCTAAAAATACAATGTCTTAGTACATGGCTTTTGAAAGTAACCGTACAGCATACTTTACACGCTGTCTTTGTAAGCCACTTACATTGATATGTGTTTCATTAATTTTATATGCCAAGGCATACTCTCATACGGTTTTCATTAGCATTTCACGGACACAGGCATCAGATACACTATTTTCATTGTCCATAAGAAAACCGTGGTCCAGAAAATGATTTCTAATTAACTTTATCAAATGGGGAGCATCAGCAAATATGAAGACATTCCTGTCAGCACTTGGGTTTTTGAAAAAGACTTTGTCAGAGTTAAGGGGTTCAATCCCGAATTCTTTATAAACCCGCAAATTATTAGGTCCAAGATCATGGACAATTGCCACAACGGCAAAGCCAGCTTTTTCAACATTTATAATAATATCAGTCAGATTTTGCGCTCGTTTGTTCAGTGTACTTTTTGATGGCAGAGGAAATCCTCTTTTAGTTCCCAAATATGAATAGCATTTGGTGCTCAAGGTTCTGAGTGTGAAAGCTGACGATATGTCTTCATCGCTCCATTGACTGACAGGCTTATTAGTTATGAGAGCATTTATCTGTGTTGTACTTATCACAGGTTGAAATAACTTGTTATTTCAGTTAATGTGAACTTAGGTTCTGTCACTTCCATTTCCAAACTAACCAGTTTCAGGAGTTCTTGATTGGTCTTTTCCAAATGCTCTATTTTTTTCTTTAGCTCTTCCACTTCCTCTACTTGTTTAATTGTATTTTGTTCAGAACTCTCTTCAGGCTGTGCAATAATTTCTTGAACAGAGACTTCTGGAGAAACTTCATTGGTCTCTGAATGCCAATTCTCCATTTCACATAACATTTCCTGGGCTGTCCTCTTAAATCCTTGCTTTATGGATTGTGCACATCTATCCTCTTCCTTTTCAGATACACTGCTACCTGAAAAGACAGTGTTGCATTTCAGATTTTATGAAATCACAATAACAATTCCTATACTTAAAGAACAAAAAACTGAATATTTTTTTATATATTTAATGGTTGCTTAAAGACAGCGGCAGAGAACTTTAATTTGATAGTCTAGTGCAATTTACTTTTCGTAATCTAGGTGTCACAGACGGTAAATTATTTTGGGAAAATAGAGTCGAAGGGAAGAAATGTATCATGCAGGTTTTTGGCAAATTACTCAACTTGTAACTTACCATTAGATAAAAAAAAAAAAAAAAAAAAAAAAAAAAAAAAAAAAAAAAAAAAAAAAAAAAAAAAAAAAAAAAAAAAAAAAAACGGATGGCACAGCCTCTTCCTTCAGTGCCCGTTGATTTTTGGGTTTTTCAATTCCTAGGAGTCGGTACTTCATGTCATCAGCATAGTCCTCTGCTTTAAAATGGACTGAGCAAATTAGAGCACGCTTCCAGTTAACATCGTCTGCACGTTTGCAAGCATGAATCCGTTTCTTCTTCGGGTTTTCTTCTTTTGGGAATCTAAAATATCGAATATCAATATTAATGGTCTTTTTGCTATTATTGAGGCATCGAAATACAGCTGGAAGTTAATAAACGTGAAAGATATCAAGTAAGACCACCGCAAGTCAGGTCAAACCTCGGCCACAGCCTCCGAAAATTGACGTCACAAAAGCTCCGCCTACATGCGCATAGCTCACTGATGAGCCGACCTCTCCGAGTATATTTAAAGGACTTTGCATATGCCCTCGAGTTTGAGAAAGAGATAGTTTATAAGTTTTCAACCTGGGTTCCCAGGCAGCAGAGAGAGCGGAGGGGATTTTACGGAGGAGAGCGAGCGAGCAAGAGAGTATAGGGTTTGTTAGGGAGGAGAAAGAAGGTAAGAGTAAGAGAGAGAGAGAGAGTAGAGGCGGCGTTAGGGAGGAGAGAGAGAGTTTAACAGTTGTCATTCAGTTTTCTTGGGTAACGTGTGTGTGTATACGTACCAAAGGGAAGTTATAATTGGTAAGTGGTTCATCATCTCACTGGATCGAACCGCCAAACATGAGAACGTATCAAGAGAGGTATAAGTTGATACTAACTCTGCTTTACAAATCACCGTCAAACGCAAGTATTTGTATTTGTGCATGCATATATATATATATAATATATATATATATATATATATATATATATATATACATTGTATATCAAGAGCCAGCAGGAAAAATGAAAATCAGCAGTACCTAGCGCTTTCGTGTATTCTTGATACACCTCATCAGGGTACAATATATAAAAGAATGAAAAATAGCTTCGAAATATCAAAAGTAAACATAAATAACAAAATTGTAAAATACAGAACAATCAAACAGCCTAGTCAAGAAGCCACAGCCTAGAATTACACTTAAAGGACAACAACAAATAGAAATGGAACTACTGAGCAGTCAATTACATAGTTACGAAGTTGTCAACAATACATTTCGTAAGCCAGTTATCTAGTTTATATTGTCCGTTGCTAATATTAAAAACACTACCTGACTTATATTTTATTATACTAGATTCTATAATGTATCTTTTAATAATATCTCTACAAAATAAAATTTCCTTTGAATTGTTCCAATTAATTGCGTGATTAAAATTAATTGCGTGATTAAAATTGATTGGAACAATTCAAAGGAAATTTTATTTTGTAGAGATATTATTAAAAGAAACATTATAGAATCTAGTATAATAAAATATAAGTCAAAAACATGTTCAAAAACATGTTTTTGAACATGTTTTAAGAACATATTTTCCACAACTTATTCCTCAGCCAGATCATTTCCACATCTTTACCATATCAAAAACACAGGCAGGGTCGTCTGTGGAGGAGGGGTAAAACATATGTTAGTAATCCCATGGACTTTTCATATATGACGAGACTGTCTGAGCACAGACTTTGAGTGTTTTATTTCAAGTACTTTTGTGTTTTTGAAATTCTTATTTTGCAAGTTTACATGTGGCGTCTTACATTAATTTGGTTATATTAATCAAAGTTATCAGTGTTATGTAAGTCTGCTTAATGAGAGTAAAAGATAGTAAAATGTTCAACTATGACCGTTGCATTAATATCGGTCTTCTTGTATATCAAACTGTGCCATCATATCGGTCTTCTTGTATATCAAACTGTGCCATCATATCGGTCTTCTTGTATATCAAACTGTGCCATCATATCGGTCTTCTTGCATATCAAACTGAACCTCTCTCTCTCTCTCTCTCTCTCTCTCTCTCTCTCTCTCTTCTCTCTCTTGTGTTTGTATGTGCAGAATCAACCTTATGGAGACAAAAAGGGTAGCATGCGAATTTCATTCTTCTTAAGTTGTTTCTTACTGGAACGGCACAAAACGTAGGAATGAACAGTCAACAGCAGGTTAGCTAAAGACATGAACAGAGAATAAAGAGCCCTTTTAGGTAAACGTGAAAATCGAAAATGAGATAGCGTCGGCAAGAGGGACTAGACAGGGCAAAACTTTCTCCAAGTTTGTATTATTAAGGCCACTCAGCCATCTGGAGTTCAAAGTTACTCCAAATTTCCGTGAACTCAAATGTAGCAAGACATTAGTTTGAAATATGCTTACTGGAAATAGAAGCAAAAAAGTTATTTTTACGATAAACGCAAAAGTACATGCACGCATCACTCGAACTCACTACCCCACGTTATATATATATATATATATATATATATATATATATATATATATATATATATATATATATATATATATATATATATATATATATATATATATATATATATATATATATATACATATATATATATATATCATATATATATATATATATATCATATATATATATATATATATATATATATATATATATATATATATATATATATATATATATATATATATATACACACACACACATACACATACTACATACATACTACGTGTGTGTGTGGATGAGCGATTATTGATCTTTTTATAATTTAATAAAATTTGATCGCTGATATGCGCTTTTCTTTAAAGTATTTAGAATTCATGAGATAACAGACACATCCTTCTGGGTGAAAGTGTCCTCCCAAGATGTCAGCTCCATCCTTGGTATCATGCGATTGCTCTTGGCTTGTCGCATAACTTCTCGCAGTAACAGCGTCCTGAACTTCACAGGATGCTAATGCATCCTTTTTATATTGTTGCCTCTCTCTCTCTCTCTCTCTCTCTCTCTCTCTCTCTCTCTCTCTCTCTCTCTCTCTCACCTACTAAGTGTTGGTTTTAGTCATATGAGCATCTTACTTAAATTCCGTTCATGTTCAAGTGTAGATGCAATGAAAAGGACATTTATTTGATACTTTACACTGTGGGAAAACCTACTACTCCAATTTTTAAAATCATTACTGCAACTGGCCTGTAAAGTGAATCATCCAACACTTACCACTAACGTTTAGGTTAAAAAATATATATATCATACGCTTTCCATTGAAACTGAAATTCGGAAGGAAATGAATGATGAAATTCTTCTTGCTAGTTTGGAACAAACGTGAGGTGGATATGTGAGGCGAGTACATGTTCTTTACGCTGCAACGGTATGAGAAATCTTACATGTTAATGCAGCGGGTAAAACCCATCCCTGTCACATGCATCTGATACCTGTATTTTTGATGGCCACAAGACTGCATGAATGTATATGTAAGGACAGATATATGAAGAAGCCATCTCTTTCTTAATTGTTGGATTCGAACACGCGGCAGAGAGCTTGAAGTTGCAATTAAATGACGATGGTTCAAAGAAACAAAGAATGATTGTGTGATGGATGTAATTTTTTTCCTTTAAAAGTTCATGTTTGACCAAAATTTTAATTTTTTTTTACTTTTCCTGTGTTGATTTTACAGTGTGAAGAGTCAGTAGGTGTCCACTTTGTTCCTTGTGACTTACTCCAAATGTGTAGTTGTGTCCGTTCGTAGTGTTCAACGTGAAGTTTATGGTTGATGTTCACTTACCTTTATTTATTAGCTTTTATTAACTTTAAGTTTTATACGTGCCTTATTTTGAAAAAGGTTTTTGTTGATCATTAAAGATGTATTATAACGTGGATTTGATCACTGGTTGTCATATTTTGACAATTTTTATTTTTTCTGTCAGTGGAATTCCTCGCTGGTCATTTGTAGATATTCTGTCCTGAATTGGATTTTCCTCTTCACGTGATTAGAATTTAATCCTATTTATTACATTACGAGAATTCTGGGTCTTCACTTTGAAAAGCTTTTCATTAGCTTCCAGGACTACATGCCCCGAACTGAATTCGTTAGAATTTTGTCTTTTAATTATGAGTTGTAGAACTTCTGTTTTTAACTGATAAAAAAATGTACTTTTCATTTTTTCTGCTTCGATAAATTAATAATGTAACCATAATTATTTTGCCAGTTTTTGCGTTTCCGATCATCCTTGAAAGAAGATAGTATGAATCTCCCGTATATTCTACGAGCTTATACGATTATTTTTCATGGACCACGTATCATACATGAGAAATCCATGCAACTATGTCATTTGTCACCTAGACACGCATGTCTTTAACATATTCACAGATGTTCAGCCACATATACCGTTTACTGTCGAAGTCACGAAACCGTGGGAATACTTAACCCCACACGGAATTTTAAATAAGTGCTTCTGCCTCGGAAAGGTGTTTACAATACATACACACACACACAGACACACGCACACACACACACACACACACACATATATATATATATATATATATATATATATATATAAATATATGCAAAGACCGCATGTAGTAATAAAAACCAGTGTCAGTTTGTTACTCAGTCCTGAAGACATTGCCGGCTAGTGAGGAAACGGTCCATCAGCTGTGATAAAGAAATGAAAAGAAACGTAGATAATTTCTTTTTATCCATGAGAAACTTGCCTAAAGGGAAAAAGTAGTATAGAATCAATCAAAGTCTAGATGAAATGATTCTAACTGCAAATAATGCCATTCACCTCTCTCTCTCTCTCTCTCTCTCTCTCTCTCTCTCTCTCTCTCTCTCTCTCTCTCTCTCTCTCTCTCTATATATATATTAGATATATGTATATATAATAGATATATATATAGATATATATATATAGTATAGATATAATAATACTAATAATAATATAGATAAATATAATATATATATAATATAGATAATATAATATATATTGATTTATACAGATATATATTATATATATATTTAGATTATTATATATATTATATATTATATTATATATACACGACACACCACACACAACACATATTATATTATATATATACATAGATTATATAATATTATATATATATTATCGATATATAATATATATTATATATATATATATTATATATATAATATATTGTTTAAAAAATATTTTATATATATAATATATGATGTACATAATATCTTATATATACTTGTAGAGAGACGCGCGCGCGCGAACACGCACACACACATTTATCACGTAATATTTAAACGACAGGAATGTTTTGCAGCATGGTACCATATGTAGGATTTCCTCTATCTTCCCACCCTTTGTGAGACGTTCATACTTGTTTACTTCCATTCGTAGTTTTTATCTGAAGGAACACTTCCTGGCGGCACAACTTTCACTACCAGCCCTTCTCCTTGTTTTCCAAAATAGTTCGCAACGTATTTCTTTAACCTTTTAAAATTTATTTAATGCTAGAAAAGCAGAACGTGCTTGATATGAAATTATGCGAGAGTCTTGTGGTATAAAGGTAATGTAAACCATGTGTTTATAAGTTGTGTTATTTTTGTTTTATTAATTTTGTATAAAGGCCAAGATTTTTGTGGTTCTGGTGCCCATGGGTCAATCTTATTGCAGCAGATTTAGTGTAGGTCTTTGGTCCTACCTTTTTCGAATTTTACCACACGAAGGGTAAAAGGAAAAATTGAGAAGACTTGGAAGAGAGAGAACTATTTCAGGGAGGAGGTTCTCTCCTTGTCCATTGTCGAATGGGCCGCCGAATAAATGTTTCCCTTTTGGAATTCCCTCAGGGGTAAAGGAACATATTTCTGGTGCATGGAGAGGATCTTCACCACGCGTAAAAATCTTGACGGAGTGAAAAGTTCTCTTCCTTTGTTCTTAAGGTTTTACTATTGTTGACTTATTTTGAGTCTTCTGCATATGTACGCTTTTTAGAACATGTCTGTAAGTATGCTGATTTTCTCATTTTTCCAGCAGTGCCCTCGTCAATCTTATTTATGAATCGATGTAGAGTTGGTGATAGGGAACCATGTATTATTATTGCTCAATAATAATCGGTGGAATGGGTCACTTTGTACGTGAGGATATATATTTCGAATAGTCCCTTGGTTGGCGGTTAGCTACGGTATTACATACTCTGTATATATATATATATATATATATATATATATATATATAATATATATATATATATATGCATACATATACATATATATATCTGTGTGTGGGTGTGTTTATGCATATGAGCAGGAGCAGCAGGCTCAAAATAGTATTAACAGGGACATCAAGGCCAATGCAGTGTGATAATTTTGACTAGTTTATAAGGGCTGCCAACGTTTCGTAGTATCAGATTGTATTTTCAGTGCTGATAATGACATAGATAAGAATATTAAAAGAAAGGAACATCACAGAATCTAAAAATAAATGAATTCAGTAAGACCTAACCAGGACGAGCTATATCCGTACATACCTATCCATGCGCGCATACATATATATGCGTGTCTGTGTATGTATGTATGTATATATATATACGTGCGTATTAGCGTATAGGGCCAATATCAGACTTAAGTATGTGCTTGGTTTCATTTCTCATAATCTTTTTTCACAAGAGGTGGGTGTTTTCGTGGTTGTCAGTTAAACCTCCACTGTATTTTTTTTTCTTTTTAGTTTATTTGATTTACGCAGCCTGGTCAACAATTCTAATATCTTTGAGAAGTTTTTGTTATGAAATTATTAACAACTCGAATGAGGCTTACTCCTTGTCTTTCCATTGTTTTTTGAGCATGTTTTCTTCATGTAGTGAGCGAGGTTCCAAGGGCCTAAGATTGCTTCCGAATAAATAAATAAAGTTTGGCACAAATCTTTTATCGATATTATGTTTACATCTCTAAAAATATGCATTCGCTATTTTCCTTTAATATCGTGTAACTTCTGTCCAGAGTTCTATTCAGAGTTTAAGAAAGAAAAATACAATCTGTTGGTGCATTTTGTTGTTATTGTTAACATGGTGTAGTTGAGTAATGACAGAATAACAGAGCAAGAAGCAGAAAACAAGAGAGGAATGACAGCGATCCCTCACTCTGGCCTGACGGTACAGAAAGGAAAGAGATTTTTTTTTCTTTTTTGTTATACAGTAGATTGCTCACGGGAGGCTTCCTACTCCCAAAGGTTGTTCAGACTGTACCTTCTCTATTCTCCTATTCTGGTCTTTTATCTTTTATTCCCATTTTATTTTCCCGTGACTTAAGATATTATATTTTTATTATAATGTAGTTGCTTGTTTAGTATTAAATCTATTTCTCTTTCTTACTACCTTGTATACAACTTATCAAGTACACATGTATGTATGTTGGTCTACTTTATACCAAGTTTGATTGAAATCCTTTTAACGGTTTCGGAATTACGATTATAATGGGTGATGAATAAGCTGGCATGGCCAGCGTTAAATATGTTTTCATATAGAAAGACGAAGGAACTTCTTTTATGCTTATCTCTCTGTGATGGTCCGCTTTCGTCAGACATTGACTGAATTTTTTCAGACATGTAGGAGCTGCGGTGACAAGATAAAGCAGACTGATAACCCATATAGCCAAAGTTAAATTTGTGCAGGCAAACATATGACAGAATTAACATGTAGTAGGAGTTGGAATGACAAAATAACAGGTACAGTGATACACAAGTAATAATGTAGACAAACGGAGGGAAAGGCTTCATTAGTAAAGTCATAAGTCAGTCCCATACCCAGAATGGCGCTGGAGGCATGACATGTAGAAAAACGAGCATATTAGGCCTTGGGATTGTCGAGTAGGGTGGCTTGCTCCTTCATCCCGCGTCTTTGACTTCAGACTAAACACAGCTGCCCTTGTACAGCTAGCTTGACAAATTGAGTGTCGAGTGGGACTTCGGGCCAAGACCGTACAGATGCTAACGCATTGCCCTACCACTGAACCACACTGTGGTGTTAGTTGAATGAGCATCTGAAATATGAAGTCTTAATCTCTTAGATTAAAAGCTGTATCCAAGTTTAAAGTTGTGTACAGAAAGATGGACGATGTCACTATTACATGTGCATTTTGGTTCTTAACTTTTAACTTTTGGAGGATTTTCGATGATGAGTTAAGTGCAACAGGCAAAGCAGCTGAGAAAATAATTTTGGCTTTCCTACTTTGTGTTAGGGGATTAACTACACAAAAATATACTGCACACGGAAACGATAGTCACAATGTGTTGCTTTTCTGGTAGGCAAAGTTACTTATCGTTGGACCTGGACAGTTCATGGATAGGTTACCGCCTCTGACCTCCAGAAACCCGCATATTGCTCCGATGATACGATTAGCAGCCTATCTTCATTTATACTCTTAGGAGGGTAGCAACTTCTTGAGCCACTGATACTGAGGAGAAAAAAAATAGTATATCTGAGCATGGTTGAGTAGTGAATATTCTTTGTTGACATTCATGATTCTAAAACGCCTTACAGAAATGCTTTCAAAGGAAAATTTTTCGTGAAAGATTAGTCATTTTAAAAGGATACAGAGAAAGCACTCGGTTTGTTATCTGAGAAATTCCAGGGAAATAACTCTCTCTCTCTCTCTCTCTCTCTCTCTCTCTCTCTCTCTCTCTCTCTCTCTCTCTCTCTCTCTCTCTCTCTCTCTCTCTCATACACGCGCACACCAGTTTAAAAAGAATTTGAAATATGTTAATATCTGTCATTCAATCATGGCCAAACGGCTGGTTCGATGGGCATGAAACTTGGCAGGGTTATAGTGGGGACACCTAAGATGGTTTATAATAGAGTTTCATTCTACCCCCCCTGCCTAATTTGCCAGCTTATATAATTATCCTTGCACCATTTTGGCGCGCAGGTGTTTTATTGTGATTTCTTCTATAGATACAGTTTTTCCATTTTGTAGCTTCTGCAAAGAAAATACAAGAACTAGCAAAATACACGATCAAATACAATTTAAGTCATAAAAAAACCTACATTACAAATTTTCGTTTTACTGTATAGTAACCGAGAGGTAGTCTTAAAATCCTTTTCTTACGAAAACTTCGACTATCATTTTGATTCAGTGAAATCTTATCCTGGTGAAATGCAAATCTCTTCTGCATCAAAGCACTCCCTTTATGGCAAATGGAAAGAGCCAATGCTGTCTTCAAAAATATGTGAATCTTATACATTACTTCCTTTACTGGATGCTGACGCCATGAAAACAAGAATTCGTGAGAAGATATCTTAAGATTTGTCTGTTTTCGGGTTGTTTCTTTTGTATAATCATATTTTATCGATAATTTGTTTCGATAATGACTTTTACCTATTAATAGAAGAAAGTTGTGGGGATTAAGATGCATATTAAAAGTTCTGTTCTTAACGTCTAAGAAATATTATCTGCACGCGTATTTATTTATAAAGTTGCGTCCTATTCACGTCTAGCACCTTTAACATTATTTTGTTATTATAATAATAAAAGAAGAATCGTTTCCATGGACCGTTTCTCCTCGTCCAGACTTTTCTTACACACACACTGACCACCTCAATCACATTTTCACTATCACACACTGGGGTCTTTTTATTCCTCAGCTTGTTAATTGCCACCCTTACATCGTCAGAACTCGCCTTGAAAGGTTTTTTCATGAAATATAAAATAATATATATATATATTATTAGTATATATTATTATATATAATATATAATATATTATAATTAAATAAATAATAAAGTGTGGTTGTTGAGTGATAAGTAATTTACTCCCGGATCACAACTGAATTCTTTACAGGCAATATATATTTCTTTGTATTTTTTGTTTAATTTATTCAGTTAGTAACTCATCTTATCCTTCAAATTGCTCTCCTTGTCAACAGCTGTAACTTTAACAAGAATTCTCAAACTTGCTCCTAATCCATTCCAATCATGTGCCATTCATCTCGGCCTCTTTCTGTCTTTTATATTTAAGATATTCCAAATACTCATTCCACTGGACCAAAAAATTCTGTTCCTCCAGATAGCAGAATACTTACATAGATAGCTCACTTGCATTCTGTTTTCATGGAATACATATGTTTATTAATGTAATGCTTTTGT
Source organism: Macrobrachium nipponense (assembly GCF_015104395.2). Lineage (NCBI taxonomy): Eukaryota > Metazoa > Arthropoda > Malacostraca > Decapoda > Palaemonidae > Macrobrachium > Macrobrachium nipponense. Next base: position 52,051,775 of record NC_087212.1, read on the forward strand.
CCTGCTCATTGGCACCTTTAAAGATATTTTCGTAAAAATCTTATTCAAGCTTCAGTATCAATGCCATGTGAATTCAAACCATTTGAGACCTAAAATTATCACCTTAATTAAGTGCCAGTTGCATTATTTACAATTATAATATTATATATATATATATATATATATATATATAATATATATATTATATATATATATATGTATAACTTACTTTTCATTGTAATTTCAATGTTAGTCGTGGCCTTTTTCACTTAGACCCTTGATTTGTAACATGCTTAAGAATGACCTCAAAGATATAATTACTGACTTAAATAAAAATCAGTTGCCTCAGAGTTATTAATTTTGTTGTAATGTATGTCTGTCATGTATTGTGAATATGGTTTTGTTTACCAAGTTCTGAATAGCTGTCACCTATAATCCTTTAATTGTCTTGAAATTGTATCCGAGATGATTATCTTAAACCTTTAATTGCACCCATTGTTTATGCTTGTTTTGGAAGGTTTCTTATCTTCCAGGTGTGTCGGATTCTAGGTACTAATCTCTTTATAATCCCTATCTGTCAGTTATACGAATCTTCTATTGTAGTTGTCTTTTCTAGTATGTTATGTCAGTATCTGACTCAGTAAAGGACTTTTAACGTCGAAAGATCTTGCAGGCCTCTTTCGTTTATTTTTCCTTCGTGGCATATATCTTTATATATATATATAATATATATATATATATATATATATTAAATAAATATATATATAATATATAATATATATATACACACATATATATATATATATATATATATATATATATATATATATATATATATATATATATATATATATATATATATATATATATATATAGATATAATTTTATACATAATTAAATGGTAAAATAAACTTGAGCACCGTCTAGATTTGAACTTGCATCCAAGATGCTAGGACCTGTAAGCACGAAGTAATATCTCATACACCAGTATAAAGGACACTGTAAATCACGTTTAACATTATAATTGTAAATAATGCAACTGGCACTTAATTAAGTTGATAATTTTAGGATTCAAATGGCTGGAATTCACATGGCCTTGATACTGACTCGTGAATGAGATTTTTACGAAAATATCTTTTAAAGCTGCCAGTGAGCACCTATAATCCTTTAATTGTCTTGAAATTGTATCTGAGATGATTATCTTAAACCTTTAATTGCACCCATTGTTTATGCTTGTTTGGGAAGGTTTCTTAAATTCCAGGTGTGTCGGATTCTAGGTACTAATCTCTTTATAATCCCTATCTGTCAGTTTATACGAATTTTCTTGTATTGTCTTTTCTCGTATGTATGTCAGTATCTGCTCAGTAAAGGACTTATAATGTCGAAAGATCTTGCAGACCTCCTTCGTTTATTTTTCCTTCGTGGCATATATCTTTATATATAGATATATAGTATATATATATATATATATATATATAATATATATATTTTATACATAATTAAATGGTAAAATAAACTTGAGCACTGTCTAGATTTGAACTTGCATCCAAGATGCTAGGACCTGTAAGCACGAAGTAATATCTCATACACCAGTAAAAAGGACACTGTAAATCACGTTTCACATTATAATTGTAAATAATGCAACTGGCACTTAATTAAGGTGATAATTTTAGTATTCAAATGGCTGGAATTCACATGGCATTGATACTGACTCGTGAATGAGATTTTTACGAAAATATCTTTAAAGCTGCCAGTGAGCAGGACAAAAGCATTACATTAATAAACTTATGTATTCCATGAAAACAGAATGCAAGTGAGCTATCTATATTGTTTAGTTAAAATAGCAAATTTTACAAGAAAATTAAGACATTTTTTCAGTTGCCCTTCTTCACCAGCCTCCGTTCTCTTTGAATATCTCCTGTCCTTTCCAATTGGCTGCCTTTGAAATTAATCCCCTCAGGAATGCAGGAGGGCCCTTGACTCAGACTTTTGTGCAGGACACGTGGGAAGAGAGAGCTGTAAGCGAGGTTATAAAGACAGGAGACAACCTACAATCTTTCTTAGCACATCCCGAACTGCCACCGAGTTGACTCCTCTCCCCCTTGCTCTCCCTCCCCCTCTGGGAACCCTACATGTTCCTTTACGGCCCATAGTGCTTGCCTGTGATCAGCAGTTTGGAAGGAAACAAGACCAGGATGCCCAGGTATTGTAATGGAGTAATTTCGAGTGCGGTCAGTTACCATTTTTTTGCCTTTTGTCTGTACTTCCTTTTCATTTTTTCCAAGGCGACTTTCCCCTTATTGGCTCAGCATTGCACTCCCTATTTTGGTTACCGTAACGCAGTTCCCCCTGTAAATAATTCTCCTTGTGATGCTATTAGTGATATTAAATCAAATTGTGATATTCCCACCTAGACTAGCGTCTGCTACATCAGGAAGTAACGTTGTTGTATCATGCTAAACATGCCTAGTTAATTAAACAACGCAGACATTTTTGCTTTCAATGTTTAGACTGTTCTTTGAATGCATATACATAGACCTTTTTTATTTTGACTCTGTGACCTCTGGTGTCCAACCTATAGCATTTTGAAGAATTTTGGAGGCCGTTGCAAATGGTTCATCTTAAGCTATCTCTATGCAAAATATGGTACTTTTAACTAAAAGTTGAAAGATTCACTCACATTCCTGCCGAAAACTGCTGTACTAAAATAGGTTATAAGCTTTGGTCAGGTTTCTACGAATCTGCTGAAATCATGTTTCAAATTATTGATTTAAATACACAGTACTGATATCTTTAGTTAGCCAGTTTATAATTCATAATGCAATTTTGTTTGAAGGTTCAACAGGTAGTGGGAGAGATGAGCAATGGTCTGAACGGAAAACATGGTTTTGAATATAGTTTAGGAAGACACTTGCATACAGTTATAGAGCCTCTGATTCCGTTGTTTTGTTCGGTGCCTTGAGAGTATAAGAATTTGCTATGGGGTTTCTTCTAAACCTCATTAACGTTGTTAATGCTTTCTTCTGTCCCTTTCGAGAAGACTCCATTCAAGGAAAGAATTCCTTTGTTATTTAAGTCAACCAATTCTCTTATCGAGTCCCTCCAGCGAGGAAGAGAGAGAGAGAGAAAGAGATAGAGATTGCGTGCGTGTGTGTATTGGTATGTGTTTGTGTGCATTAGAGAAGTAGCACAAATGTCTTTTGTGTTGATGAACACTAGAGGCGATACTTGTAAAACCATTGAGAATTGTTTCTGCAGCCGCTCTGAATTCCTCAAATGCTTTAATATTAAAACTAAGAGCGTGATGAACTTTCACTTTTGATACTTTGTCTAAGGCGTTTGGCAGTCATGGTTGGTAGATTTTCCACCGGTCACTATTTGGGGGTGTACATTGGATTATTTGTTGTTAATTCGTTTTCCGATGTTGCCTAGATTACGTTTATGTTGGTTATTGTAATTCTTTAGGACCTTTATTCATCACTATTCTTGTATTTTGATACAAATGATCTACTTATTAATTTCTTTTTATTTTCTTTTTTAATAAGTGGTATCTCTCCTTTCTGTATTTCGTTTTACTTCCTCTTACTTCTTCCTAATGAACACCATATTCCTGTTTAGCTTGAATTTCAAATCAATGGTCCGTTTGGGCTTGTTCCATATGAATATTTCATCTGCTGAATAATAATAATAATAATAATAATAATAATAATAATAATAATAATAGTAAGAAAAGTGATGGACTCCTAAGGAGGCAGGATGCAACCCGGAACCCCACACTATAAATACCACCCAGTCGAATTGGAAGACTGTGATAGAACAAAACAAAAAATAATATTTGCTTAATACCATTTAATTGAAGATCCTAATCCTATCCAACCTATCCTATTGTATTGTGGCCCTGTATATACTGATTCCTTCTTGCAGCTCTCAGGAGTCTCGGCAATACAATTACAACTCGAGTCAAGGCCGTCTCCATGTCGTTACTATCTTCTACAGGTGGAGGGGGATATCTTGTAAACTTATAAACAGCTCTACATCCATATTCCCGAATATTAACAAATGTGTAGTTTCTCATTGGCTGTTTCTGATCAACCAGGTTCTTGACGCCACAGCGCCTCATTGGCGCGGTTGGTATGGTGTTTGCGTCCCACCTTGGTGGTCGCGGGTTCGATTCTCGGCCATTCCATTGAGGAGTGAGAGATGTGTATTTCTGGTGATAGAAGTTCACTCTCGACGTGGTTCGGAAGTCACGTAAAGCCGTTGGTCCAGTTGCTGAATAACCACTGGTTCCATGTAACGTAAAAAAAACATACAAACAAACAAACAAGCCACAGGAGCCAGTTGAATAGGGTAACCTCAAAATGAAAAACCAACAGAACCCATAAACATTTCATGAGTTTAATTGCCTTAAACTACATGTTTTATTCAAGGTTTTTCTGGCTTGACGCCTATTCTTTGTAAGATTCTGTACATAGACCCATCTGTTTTCAGTACTGTGATTTTTTGTTGTGTCCTTTGGCTTGAGCATGGAACGACCGACTAATACAGAAGAAAATTTCTAAATTTACCTTCGCCAGTTTTTACATTGCTTTTAAAAGATTACGTGAACATGTATGTCTGTCTGCACTAGTCAGCGTTATAGGACATTTTAAAAACCAAACTCAGGATTCATAAATGTACTTGTATTTTGATAGTAAATTTATTGTCGGTTATCAACTAAGATGTGGACATTTTATATGGTTGCATATTTTGTATGGATGCTACATGTAAGTTGTAAATATATTCCTGAAATAAAGCCAAATCTCTTGTACGAATGTAAACTCTAGTGATGCGGATGTTAGCGGTCGGTACATGTGCCGCATTAACTTTTTGAAGTTGTTTGATAAGCCTTTCAAACAACTTCAAAAAGAGAAAATTCGGAACACTGTTTATAATTTTTCATTGTAAAGATTAATTTAGAAATACGAACGCATCAATTTAGAAATACGAAAACACTTACGCTTGCCAACAAAGAGACAACCTCAGGTGTTTGTTAAGGTTTCCAGTAGGAATTAAGACTTAACAAGACAGACAATGACGCATTTTGTCATTTTCTAGTCTTTCAAGAAACGTTCTTATGTATAATGTATTTAGGTATGCATTCATGTATGCTTACACATATGTATTTATACAAAGTGACTGAGGCACTGACAACTCCACATCTCTTGAATTCAAATTACGACGCAACAGAGACTTTACATTCTCATGTTTTCCTTAACATCACGGACTTCGAACCTTTTATTTCCTCGTCTAAAAGGAAACAGAGGCTGAAATCTCTCGGACTCGGAATCTTACTGCCAGCCTTATATGCTGCTTAGTTTCACTTCAAATCCCAGTGCAATTACGGTGAAAGGACCGTCCAGTTTCACTTTGTAGTTCCTCTGGACTGGATTAAACAACTCCTTTGCATCTCCGTCCAGAGACTTTGCCTCTCTCTGTTTAGTCTTGGAATTTCCATCTTATTGTGGCAACTCACTTAATCCGAACGAATTCAAAGCCTTTATCTAGGTTGGCTGTACGTACTCCTTTTCGCGTAATTCTTGTTCTTCCCTTGCTATCAATCTTCATGTATCAATAATTCTGCGCTTCATACAGTTAAATGGGTTTATTTACATTTTTTTTAGTGCTATCAAAAGGTATTAAGCATCGTTTACACGGTCATGAAGCTGCTGCTGCCTCCTCTTTGTTATTGTTATTATTATATTATTATTAATCTGATAGCCGACAGCCAGGCTATTTTATGCCACAAATAGCATTTGAGAACGGCAGTATTACACACATTTGTATTATCAGAATTTCTTCCTTAATGACGTAAATCAAGATTATATGAAAAAATATTTTAGTCTTTTGTAGAGTTTTTTTCCTTAAACTTGCAAAGGAATCTTTCTCTCTACTTGAATTTAAAGCCAAGGAAACAGTGATTACCCTTAAATTTGACTATAGCACAAAAGACAAACTAAAGAGGAACGCTCAATGGATATCGGTGTTAAGCTTTACATCTGAATTATCAATAAAGACGGCCATTACGTATTGTTGTAGCCACTCAGATGACATTAAAGGGGTTTGATGGTCTCGGGAAAGGGTAAAACATGAATAATTCGAATCACAACTTTATGTCACAAAGAATGTCTTCGGAAGGATGTTCCACAGCTGTTTAGCTTTCATGGCAGAAGTGTCGCTGTTAGAGAGAAGTAACATAGCTGTTAAGTCATCTTACACTCAGGGTTCGCGGATAAAAGGCAGGATCAGCCATGATTTTGTCAGCCACAGCTGTTATCTCTAAACGACACTGTTGCTAATATATGGACATTACACACAAACACACACTTGTATATATAATATATATTATACACTCACAATATATATGTGTGTATTGTATATATATAACATCCAAATATGGTTTAAAATCGAATTAACAATACCGTGGAATATATATATATATATATATATATATATATATATATATATATATTCCCACGGTATTGTTAATTCGATTTTAAACCATATTTGGATGTTATATATATACAATACACACACATATATATTGTGAGTGTATAATATGTATTATATATATAAGTGTGTGTTTGTGTGTAATGTCCATATATCACCAAAATTGAAGGTCCCAGCCGTTATACTTAGTAGAAAGTGTTCCAATGCAGATGTCTTTTCCATATGAGCATAGTTATATTAGTGCAACGTTTCGGGATCTAGCCCCACTTTCAATCTGAAAATTGCAGTAACAATATAAAATAGAACCTGGATAAAAATGCTCATTTCAAAATAAATGTTGGCATGTGAAAAAGATTGAGTTGGACCTTGAGTTCTTACAGTACTGCAGAATCAACGATGTTGTGCCGAAATCCGTCAGATTCAAACTTTATAAGGTCCCCCTCTATGCTGAGGCTTCTAGACACCTGCTGGACACAAAGATTAAGATCAAGAGCTTTTAAATAATCTCTCTATTTTAGATCGTATTATTTGTAAATATCTTTTTAACAAATCTTTAAATCCTTATATTTCACAGGAGAAAAATGTACACCATCAAGAGCTATCCAATTTTGGTATTTCAATTTCTAAGTTGTCATTAACTTACTTCTAGGAAGGATGTATTAATACTATTGTTTTTTCTTAAATATAGTTTGCCATGTTACAAACCCTCATATATATGAGTTTTTATTGATAATGATACATATTTTAAGCACTGGAGGTCTCTGCGGTATTATATATGGTCTGCCAAAAATACTCGTACATGAAGAGGGTATTCCCATAATACCGTTTTTAACATATGATACCCTCAGTTCAAGAAAGGGATTTTGTGTCAGGACTTAAACCTGTTAATTGTAAGCCTAGATGTTGAAGCTTTGTTCACAAATATTCTTCTAGAAGGAGCTATGTAGATTATTTTAGATCAGATTTTTACCGATAATGACACCCTGTTTCGTGGTTTAACCAAGAAAATTTCTAGAAACTTTTAATCTTGGCAGTGCAGGAAACTGCCTTTATTTTTAATGATAAAATATTTGCAGATTGATGGCATGGCAACGGTAAGTCCTCTTGGTCTAGTGCTGGCTAATATTTTTATGTTTGAGCATTGCTGGACACTGCATTCTGGCTCTATCACCCGGTTTTTACCGTTGATAGGTGAACGACACTTCCATCTTGTTTATTTAAAGATAAAGCTGATCCCTTTTTGCCGTATGCTAATCTGTCTCATCGGGATATAAAATTTACTATGTATTACGAGATATTGAATTCTCGTGATAATCAATCTTATATACTTTGATTAGAAAGAAGATATTCACCGGTTTTGGCAAATATTTTTATAGTTTTTGTAGTTTTGATTATAAAATAAACTCTTGTTACTCTTCCACAGAGCCTTTTTAATTTTTTCTAGATGGTCTGAGCTCCAAATAGAGGTCATGTTTGTACTGATAATTGTTATCAGGATAGTTAAATTTGGAAGTGTCTTAAGTTGATGAATATGAAACTTTTACTGTGCTTAGGATGCCTTTTGATGCCAATGTTCCTTTTTTACTCTACAAAGTTCCTTACCTACTATAAGATTCAGGGTCTCTGTAACACGGTTTTTTGGACTTTGCTCCTTGTCAAAGCATCGGATGTAGCTGAAAGTTTACATATGTATATTTTACAACCACACACAAATTTTGTCAGTATTATCATAACCTAAACCCGATAGTTTTAATTTTTATAGAGTAAAAATGATGTAGCCGACGCCATGGCCAGTGATTACGAGTCAAGAGTCGAAAAACATTCATTACGTAAGCAAGGTAAACACACCTTTTGACGAAATATTGCCCCGCCCATCCACCAGACAGAAACTCCATCGGCTCTGAAACCAAAAGACTTTATGAATGGTGGAACAATACATAGATGTGAGTGGGGTATCAGTGCTAGCGTAGTAATACTGCTGTAGCAGTAGTGCCGCAACAGTATAGCAGTAATATACATGAATTAAACGTTTAGGCCAACTGCTGGGATCCTTGAGGATCATTCAGCACTTCTTACAACTACTCAAGAAATTAGTTTTTATAGCCAGAAGTTAAATTTTCTAATCCAACAATGCCCATGGAAGCCTTCAGTGTTATCCTTAATTATAACGAGGCGAAAGTGGGTGGAGCCTCATGAAGTTATCATTCTGACGATAATTATTGGTGAAGGTTTTAAGCCAATATATGGTACCGGCTATTGTTTTTAAGTAAATAGGTAGATAGCCAATAAATAAAAATTACTTGACATTGGATATAGCAGTTATCAAATCAAGCTTGTCTACAATGTTTTTAAAAAATTATCAATTATTCCCTACATCTTTTCAATCTGATTGTGACTTATAAAGTGGACTGTAATTTCTTAGGAAACCTATTTTGGGAGTTAGACTAATAATCGAAGTGTTTTTGTATTTATTAACATATTTTGTTGGTTTGTTCATTATGACAATTATCAATGGAGAGGTTCCAGAGTTCATAAAGGTGTACTGCTTTGCTTGTATTTAAATTTGTATGTCATTGTTGCCAGAGGTTTAGCCTTCGTTACGTATAGCCAATCATCCATCGAGAAAGAGGGAAGAAATGCTGTCATAAGTTATGTAACGAGTGCGTTCGAAACCTTTTCTCTGAGTAAGGTGGCCCGTCTTCAAAAAAAGTCACATTTACATTATAAGTACCAGAGGCCCTGAATCTCATAGTAGGTTCAACAAATCATTAGACATTATAGTCCGGACATAAAATGTCAGTTGATTCCAACAAACCCACTGATAATTGGAAATATTTAAACATTAAGGCAGGCTGAACCCTCTTTTTGGCAGATGACGTTGTCTTGTTACATACTTATAATCGATGTGGTCTAGGAAAATATGTCTGAGCTTCATGGAGATCTCTGAAGGTCCGCATATATTGCCACAAGGGGGTGAGTGATCGTACTGGTGTTAAATTATCACCTGAATTTTCCAGCGGCCGTGACCATGCAGTTCTGAAATGGTTACAAAGGATATAAGCTTAAAGTCTTCCACAGGTGTTTTCTCAACTACAGCGAGCGAGTTCGAGTCAATATATGAATAATTGTTCTGTATTTGTTCACGGTGTGATCAACGGACTTAATTTCGATATTCATATACATATACAGAAACATATGTTCTTGCTAATTTTATGGAAGTGTTTTGATTAGGGGTATCATCCATTTTCCAGCAACAAAATGACTCTAGACGTGAACAGAGTGCTGGTTTTTTCTTGGAGCTACATTCCTTTCGGAGAAAGGACGTGAACAGATGTTTTAAATGTATATGCATATATATATATATATATTACCTAGCCTAATACAGTCAGCGTTGAAAATTATAGAATTATGATCACAATTCCTTTTGATTCTTCCGAAGCTTGGCAATCATACAAAAATAGCACCGTTTCCTACTTTTATGACGAATAACTCAAAATCCAGGAATATCCAATTTAAACGGGGCATGTACTGATTCTTCTTTGATAAGAAATCAATTTACAGTCATTTAAAGACGTTAGAATAAACTCACTCACTGTTCAGAAGCCATGAATAATAAAATTTGTACAGCTGACTCTTTTGAATTCTATCCTATATCAACGGATTCATGTGAGTTAGACATAGTGCTAAACGGCTCTCTCTCTCATACAAGCGAAGGTTGTCTGGGGAAACTTTATCCCTTTTACGGTAATAAATTCAATTACAGGATGAATAATGGTTCCTGGATCCGTTATGATAAGGCCGGATTCGACGTCGTGTGTCCGGACACATCCACCGCCCATGCCCCTATCTTCGTAGCAGCCGATGGTTGTACGGGGACATCTACAAACTATACCGTCAGAGGGGCGGGGTCAACACGATAATACATGAGAAGGCGTATTTCGCGAACTACACGTGGGCTACCACAATCATCCCATCACTACCTCTCCATACAACGCGCGAGTAGCTCATCGTCTGACGCAACTGGCTGAGATGACCCACGCGTCAATCGACTTATGCAGGTGGAGAACATCTTCGCTACTACATTCTGCTAGCCGTGTTCAGCGTGACGGCCATATTGGTTATCGCCGTCAACATCTTTGCTTGGCGTAGGCTGAGGCGTAAACAGAAGGATCTCCAAGGGAACGTACTGGCCCGTCTGGATGACGTACCCGTTAAACTCAAGTCGTTTGCGTTTAGGGCCGCCTGAACTTGGCCACTTCAGTTCGTGCCTAGGGAATTGTCTGGAATTGTGTTGTGTGTGAAAAGCGGTCCGTATGCTGGCAAAAATGTAGGACAAGAAAGACTCACGCCTTTGCATTTGAACAGTTAAAGTATCTCCAGGGCGCCTAATAAATCATTATAGCCCAATATTATACATTAATATATATTCCTAAAGGTATTTTTCGGGCACCTAATAAAATATCAGCCCTATATATTGAATTTCTGCAGAATTACATTGTTATACTATTATACAATTATATTTATCTATTACAAAGAGTGTCAAGTACTCTTTAACAATTATCCATGATCATGCTATAATCATTATTTAGTAACCATTATTCTTAATCAGGTTACCTGTTATCATATTAATCATGTATACATGTTTTGATTTTTACCTTTTTATTATTATTGGGTACATAATCATTATTATTACCAAACATGGATCTATATTTTCCATGCATTTATCTTTGTTTATGAATATGTCAACAAGGGTATGTAACAGAACCTTTTTATGCATTTAATCACTTAGTATGTTACGAGCACGCTCCTATGGACAATGTTTAAAGTAATTTTTTTTTGTTATTCAAGGCTTGAATAGGTAGCAGTTCCGAGCCTAATGTAATAATTACATTATTATATAATTTACAAGATCTGTAAATATCAACCAATGACCTGGGGTCATGGCATTAGGAGGGTTCTACGTGACCAAAGCAGACCTAGATTACGCTATGCGCTGTCTGCAGTAGCCTGATCTAGCTCAAAGCTTTGTCAACATTTTTTATGTTATGATAACTTTGCACAACAACTTCCATGGGAAGCGGTTGACCTGTTGACCTACGCCGGAAACTTGTAACTTCCGAGCCGGCAAACTACGTATGTGTTTTTATATGAATTGCTTAGATAGCTAATGTTCCGCTATCGACGCGATGCTTTAGAATGGCAGTTCCACGCCAACAATCAAACATATCGGTCGTCCGACCGAGCTGCATCTCCTAGTATGGAGTTACAGAATAAAGTTGTTACTTGTTCAACTAGCCTGTTTTTAATCATCTCCTCTAGTCAAGAAAGAACCTCTCTACTAAGATATTCAAGGGAGATGAGAGGAACCAAAAATTACTTACGAATGACAGTCGTAAGGAAAGAACAAAAAGTCTATCGCCAAGCGATAAGACCATAAAGAAGTGGTGGCAGCGGTGGGATGAAAGAAAATGGAATTTAATCATGGCTCGATTATTGAGAGAATCGATGATGTATTCATCGTGTCAAGTAATATTGTTATCGAGGTAGATATGCATGCTATTTTCTTACCTGAAGATGACGTCCTTAACTTAAAGAATGACCTGATGAGTTTGGTATTTCCCTTAAGGAAATGCATGAACGTAATTTTCATGCTAACTCAGAGATTTCACTAGCTCAAACACTAAGCGACGCGGAAAATGTTGTCTTATGACATACAAAATAAAACCGCCGAGGCAGAAGAACTCGCTCGTGACCTGCTGATGTGGTCTGTGCGGCACAATACTCTTGAACGCCGCAAACCCGCTTATTCTAGCTGACTTAAACATCTTAGGATCAGTTGCGAATCTAGGCTTAGGAATCTCAAATCGCCTCAAGATAAATAATCAAAATAAAAGAATTGAGTTTTTGCAACACAAAAAACGGAACTGGCCTTATCAGAACTTCGCAGCCAGTTATCTTCGATCAATCAAATAATGAATATCGTTAATGAACATTCAAATAATATCGATCAGGTCATGGAAGTTCAACATTTGCTGGCTACTTTAGCTTACTATAGTTCGAAAATAGATCATATCCGTGTGAAAATATCACATTTTATTGAAAAGTCAAAAGATTACGTAGAAGCAATTACGTTAGCAACAAAGGGTGTGTTATCTCCTCACCTCATGCCTATTAAAGATCTGACGTTAACTTTAGAAAACGGAAACATATGTTCTTGCTAATTTTATGGAAATGTTTTGATTAGGGGTATCATCCATTTTTCAGCAACAAAATGACTCTAGACGTGAACAGTGTGCTGGTTTTTTCTTGGAGCTACATTTCCTTTCGGAGAAACGGACGTGAACAGATGTTTTAAATGTATATGCATATATATATATATATAATATATATATATATATATATATATATATATATATATATATTATATATATATATATATATATATATACATATACATATACATATACATATATATATATATATATATATATATTATATATATATATATATATATATATATATATATATGCAGGTTTCAAAAATGAATCTGTTATTGTTAGGAGTGATATTGTGTATTCAGACATCTTTGTTGTATGGAAAGAGCGCTAGGACGAAAGAAATAGAATTTAATCATGGCTCGATTATTGAGAGAATCGATGATGTATTCATCGTGTCAAGTAATATTGTTATCGAAGTAGATATGCATGCTATTTTCTTACCTGAAGATGACGTCCTAACTTAAAGAATGACCTGATGAGGTTTGGTATTCCCTTAAGGAAATGCATGAACGTAATTTCATGCTAACTCAGAGATTTCACTAGCTCAACACTAAGCGTCGCGGAAATGTTGTCTTATGACATACAAAATAAAAACCGCCGAGGCAGAAGAACTCGCTCGTGACCTGCTGATGTGGTCTGTGCGGCACAATACTCTTGAACGCCGCAACCCGTCACACAAGCCGTTTATACAGTCGGCTCACAACAACAATGTAACATCGAAGTCTGTAATCATTTGAATACCACTTTAGTAATCCACAAAAATCAACATATCTTGGATGCCGAAGTTTATAAATATCGCATTCTTACCGTAGCTGAGATAAATCACGCTCAATCAGTCGCGGATGAAACCCTTTTGCAATCTATAAAGAACAAAATCAATAAAGACATTCAAGAAGAAGAAATTCAGCAGAAATTTTTTGAAATCTGTTAACTAAATTCATGAGTTTTTCCACTACGGATGGAACCTTAGGAAAACGGATGTCATCGAGCATCAAATAAGGCTCAAGGACAAACAGAAAGTAATCTATGTACCTTCGTACCGACTTCCTATGAAATTTCAGAATGAGATAACAGAGGAAGTAGGTAAAATGTTCCTGGGCCGTCTAGCCAGAACTCGCAAGGGCAAGCGAATTTTCAGGGTGTGATAAACAAAACAAATACCACGTAGTTCACTCCAAGGGGGGAGAGGGCGATGTTGGGTCATCAATATCAACATCTTTTGTATCAAATAATCAGTTTAATCATTTATCAGATCATTGTGAGACAATTGATTTTCCTATGAAACACACGGCCGAATCAAAAAATCTGTGCAGGTTCCCGTAGATTTGCAACAAATTCATGCAATTATTAGTCAAAACGAGTTGCGACCAACCTATATATATATATATATATATATATATATATATATATATATATATATATATATATATATATATATATATATATATATATAGATAGATAGATAGATAGATAGATAGATAGATAGATAGATAGATAGATAGATAGATAGATAGATAGATAGATAGATTAGATAGATAGATAGATAGATAGATATATATATATATATATATATATATATATATATATATATATATTATATGTATATATATATTATATATTATATATATATATATATATATATATATATATATATATATATATATATATATATATATATATATATATATATATATATATATATATATATATATATAGATATATATATATATATATATATGTATATATATATATATATATATATATATATATATAGTATATGTATATATATATATATATATATGTATATGTATATATATATATATATATATATATATATATATATATATATATATATATATATATATGCATATACATTTAAAACATCTGTTCACGTCCTTTTCTCCGAAAGGAATGTAGCTCCAAGAAAAAACCAGCACACTGTTCACGTCTAGAGTCATTTTGTTGCTGAAAATGGATGATACCCCTAATCAAAACATTTCCATAAAATTAGCAAGAACATATGTTTCTGTATATGTATATGAATATCGAAATTAAGTCCGTTGATCACACCGTGAACAAATACAGAACAACTATTCATATATTGACTCGAACTCGCTCGCTGTAGTTGAGAAAACACCTGTGGAAGACTTTAAGCTTATATCCTTTGTAACCATTATATATATATATATATATATATATATATATATATATATAATGCGTTCATATTGTGTGTACATATGCTGAAATTCCTGTATCACATACATACACATACATGTTTGTGTATACAACATACGGGCTTTCGATGATTTAAGGGACGACCTATCATGGTTTCATGTGACATATTCCTTTAACACCCCATTTTTCTGAAAACGAGCCTGTAATGGCCAGACTTTGTGGCTGTCTTTGTTGATTTATAGACAATTGATAAACAAACGGCCTAATAGACAGTGTTTTGTTTATAAACGGTTACTGTTCAGTACTGAAGGTTATTTGTTATAGGTTCAATATTTGTATTTCATATCATTTGTCGGTGTTGGAAAGAAAGAGGTTCATGCATATTATTGTATATTTTTGTACTTTAGTTTTTGGAAAATAAGCAAATGCCTATTAGTGTATATTTCTTATTGCTTCTGTTTGTTTGAAAGACAAAAACAGTCGACGAATTGAGATCCGAAGTAAAGAAAAAATTATATCTATCTATAATAAAGTTAATTTC
Organism: Macrobrachium nipponense; assembly: GCF_015104395.2. Classification (NCBI taxonomy): domain Eukaryota; kingdom Metazoa; phylum Arthropoda; class Malacostraca; order Decapoda; family Palaemonidae; genus Macrobrachium; species Macrobrachium nipponense. The sequence goes on from NC_087212.1 coordinate 52,067,237, forward strand.
CAGTCCTCACATGAAGCAGGGAAGATGTCAAATTCGTAGATGAATACATGCAATGTATGTTGTAAATAAAAAATTTTAGGTATACTTTTGCTCTGACCAAAAAAATTATTTTCATTATGTTTGTTTATTATTATTATTATTATTATTATTTTATTATTATTATTATTATTATTTTTTTTTTTTTTTTTTTTTTTTTTTTTTTTTTTTTTTTTTTTGTTTTTTTTTTTTTTTTTTTTTTTTTTTTTTTTTTTTTTTTTTTTTTTTGCTCTATCACAGTCCTTCAATTCGACTGGGTGGTATTTATAGTATGGGGTTCCGGGTTGCATCCTGCCTCCTTAGGATCCATCACTTTTCTTACTATGCGCCGTTTCTAGGATCACACTCTTCTGCATGAGTCCTGGAGCTACTTCAGCCTCTAGTTTTTCTAGATTTCTTTTCAGGGATCTTGGGATCGTGCCTAGTGCTCCTATGATGGTTACAATTTCCACCGGCATATCCCATATCCTTCTTATTTCTATTTTCAGATCTTGATACTTATCCATTTTTTTTCCCTCTCTTTCTCTTCAACTCTGGTGTCCCATGGTATTGCGATATCAATGAGTGATACTTTCTTCTTGACTTTGTCAATCAACGTCACGTCTGGTCTATTTGCACGTATCACCCTATCTGTTCTGATACATAGTCCCAGAGGGATCTTTGCCTGATCGTTTTCTATCACTCCCTCAGGTTGGTGCTCGTACCACTTATTACTGCAAGGTAGCTGAGTTTCTTGCACAGGCTCCAGTGGAGGGCTTTTTGCCATTGAATCATGCCTCTTTTTGTACTGGTTCTGTGCAAGTGCCGGGCATTTCGCTTGCTATGTGGTTTATGGTTTCATTTTTCGTATTGCACTTCCTACATATGGGAGAGATGTTATTTCCGTCTATCGTTCTTTGGACATATCTGGTTCTTAGGGCCTGATCTTGTGCCGCTGTTATCATTCCTTCAGTTTCCTCCTTTAGCTCTCCCCTCTGTAGTCATTGCCATGTGTCATCGTGGCTAGTTTCTTTAGTTTGTACTTTTTATTAGTCCTTCTTCCCCATGCACTCTTTAGCCACTCGTCTTCACTTGTTTTCAGGTATTGCCCGAGTGCTCTGTTCTCGATGTTGACACAGTCCTCTATACTTAGTAGTCCTCTCCCTCCTTCCTTTCGTGTTATGTATAGTCTGTCCGTATTTGCTCTTGGGTGTAGTGCTTTGTGTATTGCCATATGTTTCCTGGTTTTCTGATCTATGCTGCAGAGTTCTGCCTTCGTCCATTCCACTATTCCTGCGCTGTATCTGATTACTGGCACTGCCCATGTGTTTATGGCTTTTATCATATTTCCGGCGTTGAGTTTTGACTTGAGTATCGCTTGAGTCTGTATATATTCTTTCCTGATCGTGTCCTTCATCTCTTGTTGTTTCATATCCCCTCCTTCCATTATTCCCAGGTATTTGTATCCAGTCCCATCTATGTGTTTGATGTTGCTCCCATCTGGTAGCTTTATCCCTTCAGTTCTCGTTACTTTGCCTTCTTGTATGTTAAACTAAACGCATTTTTCTATTCCAAACTCCATCCTGTATGACCCCCCCCAGATACAATCCTTGCAGTCTGGATTAGGGTATCTATTTCCTTGATGCTCTTACCATACAGCTTGATGTCGTCCATGAACATCAGATGGTTGATTCTGTTGCCTCTTTTCTTGAGTTGGTACCCGGCATCCATCTTCTGTAGTACTTTTGTCATGGGAATCATGGCTACTACGAAGAGTAGTGGGGACAGTGAGTCGCCGTGGAAGATCCCTCTCCTGATATTAACCTCTGCTAGTCTTATTCCAGAGCTTGTAAGTATTGTATTCCAGTTGCGCATTGTATTTTTTAGGAAGCTGATGGTGTTTTCCTCTGCCCCATATATTTTCAGGCATTCTATTAGCCATGTGTGTGGTATCATGTTGAAGGCTTTCTTTATAGTCTATCCATGCCATGCTTAGGTTGGTTTTCCTTCTCCTACTGTTCTTCATTACCATTTTGTCTATCAGGAGCTGGTCTTTTGTGCCCCTACACTTCCTTCTGCAGCCTTTCTGTTGGTGGGGGATGGTGTTTGTCTCCTCTAGGTAATTGTATAGCCTTTCACTGATGATACCTGTTAGTAACTTCTACATTATTGGTAGGCAGGTGATAGGCTGTAGTTACTGGCTATATTTCCCTTACTCTTGTCTTTTGTACTTAGGATGTTCTTCCTGTGGTCATCCATTTGGGTGCATGGTGATTTGAGATACAATGCTGGAGTTGTTCTGCTATTCGTGGGTGTAGGGCCTTGAAGTTTTTGAGATTATTATTATTATTATTATTATTATTATTATTATTATATGTAACTAGGAACATATTTAATTATATAAAATTTGGTGTTCCAGACAGAAATAAAGCAAAAGTCACTGGCTTATACAACAGTTGCCGAGCTTAATTACTAGTTTATTCACACGCAAATTAGTATGAAACTATGTGCAATTGACTCCTATGCATATGTAGCTCAATTCTTTTGTGTTGTTCCGTAATCCTTTATGAATTCCCCTCTTTTGATTAAAAGTGTTCGTTTTTACCTAAACTAGTTATTCATGTCCATGTTTTTTTTCACTCTAGTATATGGTATCTTTATCCCATCTACGCTTTTCTCTTTGCAAAGTCAGGTCTCATGTATGTAAGTCAGTTCCCTTGTATTTAGTACCTCAGTCGTAGCTTTCAAGAGATAGCCTGTTTATTTTTCCCAGCAGTGAACGCACTTTGTGGACATAATAGAAGTTACGGTCGGTCGTTTCTGCCGTATTCTGTCTCCTAACTGACTGCATAAGTTTTATGGTTTTTTTCTCTTGTAGATTGAACCCATGTCTATTGTATTTTTTTTTTTCTTTTTTGAGGTTGGGGGATAAATGTTCCCTCTTATATAATGATATTGTGTTTCTTGGTACTGAAATCCTATTTCCATTCATATTTAACAGAAAAAGAATGGTGTATGTCACTAATAATTCTAGTCTTTGAAGATATATCAGTTCGAATATAAATATTTGTAATACCATTTTGGGAATTATTCGAGCATATCCCTGGGTTGCACGGAGACTTTCTCTCTCTCTCTCTCTCTCTCTCTCTCTCTCTCTCTCTCTCTCTCTCTCTCTCTCTCGACCTCGCTTGGTAAAAATCGACTCTCGGAGGTTTTTCAGCTGATGGAGAAATTCCTGGGCCGTGAAAGAATAAAACCGACACTGTTAGACGCTGATTACTACACTTGTCTCTCCTAACACAAAAAATGCCTCGAATTCTTATCGTTATCTTTTGCCACTCGCGTCTCGGAGAAAACAACGAGATTATTTTTGGGGGCCACAACGTACACAAAATTCAGGGTCTTGCAAAAGAGATCTTGAGAGAATGGAGATCTTGCCAAATGAGTCTTTTGGAGAGAGTATGAGCTGTCTTAAGTGTGTTTTTGCTTATATCCTGTGACTTTTGATTTTGTCGAGCTGTTTGTCTTCCTCAAGTGTAGCCTTGCTTTGTGATGCAGAAGTACTTATCTTATACATTGGTTCAGTAAAGAAGTATATTTCTGTTGTATAATGTAGAATCGCAGTTTTGCTATCTAAGGAATTCATTTGACTTCCGTACAATGAGACTTTCTGCTGCGCTTAACAGTTTTGGATTTTTGGTATCACATTCTTCGAAATACTGCGTTCACGAACATTCGAATTCCCAGATCACTACCCTCTTCTGGTGTGGGGATCTCTCTCTCTCTCTCTCTCTCCTCTCTCTCTCTCTCTCTCTCTCTCTGTTTTATTTGACCACCAGTTCTAATCTCCTTTACCTAGAAATGTACATTTTCCCGATATTTATGTTCGCCCAGTTTTATGTTTACTATTCCGTTCTTACTTCTTCGTATCATTTTCGACTCATTAGCCACCTGATGATGTGGGTGCGTTGGCTGCTTACCAGTTCGTTAGTCTGTGAAAGCGCTCGTGTTTTCCCGAGATTATGGCGTGTATATATTTGTATCTGAAACCATGGAGGTATTGATGCCGTATTTTTAGTTCGGTTCTGCCTTTTGGCTAACAACTCGCTGGGATATGACTATTCTTTTTATTCAGCTTTCCATTTTTATAATTCTGAGATTAGAATCTGGTATGCATGCATATGCCTAGGATTTATTTCTGGTATTTCATACAACTCCTTTTACTAGATGGTTTCTTGCTTCCTAATTCACATTTAAGGTAAGCACTTTGTGAAGGATAGAGTTTTCAACTGAATAAGTCCTAAATCTCCGAGATGTCTTCCTCTTGATCCGTGATATTTTTTATGATCTGCAAGGAGCGTTATTGTTGTTGGGTCCTTCACCTCTACGTTGAGTATTTTAGGTAAGATATATCGCTGTACCTTGTGTCACATTTTGAAATGCGGGGCTTGGGGGAAGGAAGGACATGGCGATGGGAGAAAGAGGTGGACCGAAAAGAAAGATAAGAGAGTGAGATAGAAAAAAAAAAAGCAGCGGGGGGGAAAGAATCTCTTAAAGTGGTCTTTGTTCTTCGCTCTTGATGACGTCGTCAGAGGATATCTTGGAGTATAGTAACGTCATCCTCTTGCTGCTTTCGGGATGATATTTAAGGACGGACAAAAATGCGAGGAGGAAGCTCTCATAAGGCGGAGTTTAATGAAGATGGAACAGACAGATAAGCAATAACGGGAGAGTTTGGAGAGGAGGAGAAGGAAGGTGGAGTATGAGGGGAAGCGTGCTGTTGAAGTAAATGTTTCTCTACATGCTTTACCACTTAGGGAGAAAGGCTCTCCTCAGCGGGGTGGCATCCGGCAGTAAGTGGCATGCACACTTACAGCAGCCGAATGGCTGGGGAAATGATGATGGCGATGATGATGATGATGATGATGATGATGATGATGATGTGGGGAGAGGTATGTATATGGAAAGATAGGAAGGAGTTAATGGAGAAGGGAGAGTAGATGATGAGATAGAGCAAGAGAAGAGAGTAAGAAATAACAAACGGCAATAACTGATAGAGCAGGATGCTCTTTTCATGAGATGGATGAGGTCCATAAAGGTCCAACTAGAGATTTTTCGGAGGATGTCGGTTGAGAATCCCGGTGGGATAATCAGACTAAAGGGTGAACCAGAAACTGAGTGCTTGGAAGGATTTATAGGGAGTATCAATAAATCAAATATACTGTGTGTGGGAAAAATGCTATACATTTTGGATTACTAAATGCACGAATGTGTCTAAACCATTTTCAGATTCCTTAGCTCTAGCACATATTTAGTCTATCATAAGAAAGAAACTATCCTGTCATAGATATATAATGGAATTATTTAGGAATTTTTTTGACCACTGAATTATTGCATATAAAAGATAGGATTTTTGAGAAGGAGAATAACATAGACCACCCATGACTTAATTATTTAAAAGTATTTATTTACAAAGTGATGACTATGGTGCTGTTTGAGAGTTCAATACTATTGTGCCTTGTGTACACCGCTTAATTCTCGCGAAAAATGCTCTGTGAACATTGCATCAATACGCTTTTTTTTTAACGGGTGGCAGAATCAGTATAACTCAGTCTGTTGCAAAATGTCAACTTTCTTAGCTACTGTCTGAGTGAAGGGAACTAACTTTTATCGCACTTAGTTTCTATCGATACTCATCGCACTAAGTCTTGGTGTCGCTGACATTTACGAGGCAATAGTTTTGTTACCCTCAAAGCTCCATTCTTGCTATATATACTGCTAAGACAAGAGGACCTCCCCAAAAGAACTTCTTTCACACTGTTTTGTAATATTAGAATGATTCAATTGTTTTAAATAAATCTTTTCATGTTCAGAGTGATCTATCTTTTAATTTTTCAACGGCAATTATGTTTGTTAGCTACAAATATAAAAGTTTAAAAGTTTGAGCCTGTCTTTCTTTCACTATCCCTTTTTCTCTCCAGCACACAACTTTATGTATCCTGTAAAAAGAAATTGCACTCTTAAAGTATTAGTTTACTGCGGTAAAGAATTTCAGTTGGAATGCACTGTAATTTCCATTTTTGGTTTTTACAGAAATGAATTTAAAAATTAATTTTGTAATCCCCTGTTATTTAACACTACGCGTAGCTGTATTTTGGTTTAACTGATAGCTTCTGCTTTAACAAATATTTTAACTATTTCTGAATGCGAACTTCCAAGCGCTTTTTATTCATAAATTCCCATTGAAACTTGATTGTGTCCGTATGTTTGTGCATTGAAAGATAATCCACGCTCGGATTAAATGACATTAATGGATTTTTTCATGTTGGGATATTGCGTTCTATACTCTTGATTTTTATTTATTTATTTTTTTTTTGTCCCATAACTTTTCATTTTAGTGTTGGGCAAGAATTTTCGTTTGCTGACTCCTGAATGGCTTTCAAAAGACAGGAGTAACTGAAACAAAAGAGTTAAAGCTCACATGAATAATTCCTTGTGCAGACCCCACTCCGTGTATGCCTACGGCCGTTTTGTCGTATTCAAACTTGAGGACATTGCGACAAACCCTTGTTAAGCCACATTTCTTTTGCGTACCCATTCAGAACAGCCGTTTTATCACGTTTCTGTGAAATACATCATCAAAACTCTTATATTTCACATTGAGGAAATAAGAATACCTCAATAAATGTGCCGTACCTTAGAAAAGACGACTTTCGAGGGTTAGTAGGAAGGTTCTTCTTTTTTATCACTTTTCTAGTTTGTTGAAACGAGAGTCAGGATTGTTTTTTATTCCATTGTCTGTTGACTGACGAAGTTTTCTTAGTTTTGCATTGTTGTCTGAAATCCAAAACCTTTTGTAAAGGGATTTTTTTTTTTTTACGACAAAAGTCCAACCGATGATTTTGGGAATAGAATTTTCTTATCTTTTTTGTTTTATTTAGGAAATCCAGGTAATTCTATACATGCATAATCTTTTTATGACTCGTGGAATCGTATATTATATGATATGCATACACATGTATATTATATAAATGCATATAGATAAAGGGAAAAGCCACGAATGAAAGTGAAATAATGGAGTGCTGCGAGGCCTTTCGACTCAATGTCCTTTACTTAGCAGACTGACAATTATATGAAGATAAGTTTACAAAGAAAGGTCGGATAAATAACAGATTGGGATTATATAGGAAAATATGTGCTTAGAATCTAAAGCACCTGGAGAATTAGTAACCTTCCCGAAACGGGTACAGTTGATTAAGTGCAACTGCTCAGAAGCAAGTACAAGACAATTAAGAGATCATACAGTGCAGTGGCTAACCACACAAAAATGTCCTTTTTGGCAAACAATAAAATCTTATTTCGCAAGGTAAACTCATTCACAAAAAATATATTAAACATACATATACAAAGAAAGTATCAATAAGATAACTAATTTGTATTTAAGTCTGCGATTTTATCTTTAAGATCATTCTAAACATGTTATTTATACAAGGGTCCAAATAATAAAAACCAGGACCATAATGTTAAAATTACAATTGTAAGTTCTACAATGACGGATTCTAAGAGGTTTCGTGACAAGGCATTTTTTGATCTTGCAGTTACTGAACTGCCGTTCCAGTTTATTCTGTGGTCGTTTTCTCTTAAATGAATGAATATTGCATTGGATGTTTGCCCAGTTTTGACAGAATACTTAGTTCTGGTTTGTATTGTCTGGCCTCTTGTATAAGTAACATGTTTAAGAATGATCATAATGATAGAATCACGGACTTAATTGCAAATTAGTTACCTTATAGATTATTTGTAGATGTACGTATGTGTAATATATTTTTTGTGAATAAGTTTACCTTGCGAAATAATGTTTTATTGTTTACGAAAATGAAATTTTTGTGTGGTCAGTCACTGCCCTGTATAAACTCTTGATTGTTTTGTCCCTACTTCTGAGCAGTTGGACTTAATCGTTTGTAAACCTCATAAATTGTACCCCTGTTTTGGTAGGGTTACTAATTCTCCAGGTGTGTTGGATTCTAGACACTTATTTTCCTGTATAATCCCTATGTGTCATATATACGACCTTTCTTTGTAAAGTTATCTTGCATATGTGTGTCATTCTGGTAAGTAAATGAGACTGAGTCGAAAGGTCTTGCAGAGCACTCCATTGTTTCACTTTCCTTCATGGCTTTCCCTTTAGTTATATATTCATCACCTTCCAAATTTTCGTGATTCATTCATACACATACATGTATACACACACACACACACATATATATATATATATATATATATATGTGTGTGTGTATATATATATATATATATATATATTGTGTGTGTATATATATATATATGTGTATATATATATATATATATATATATATATATATCATATATATATATGTATACATATATATATATATATATATATATATATATATATATATATATATATATATATATATATTATATAATCATTATATAAGCCCATGCACCCTTCCTCCATCCTGTGGTAGGTTCCTTGGTTTTTGCTAACCTTCCGATGTTTTGGTAAGTAGTTGTTGGCAGGTTTTTTTTTCTGAGGATGAATTGAGTAGGCACTGAGTACACAGATACGTCTCGTGATTGACAAACTTTTGGGTTATTGCACATTTCACATCAACGGTTTTAAATTTAGAATTAATAATAATACATATTTAGAATTGTACATATTTAGAATTAAATTTGGAATTAATAATACATATTTACATGGAAAATTAAGTGGGTTGTCGTTAATTGCCATATCCTGAGACATACCATTTTCATTATGCATGGGAAGCATCCAATTTTCTTATTTTTTTTTAGATTAAACATGGTTAAAATAAAATAAAGGAAATTTTATCCAGTTGCAATTTGGTCCATATATTTAACTCCTCATAAGTAAATCTTGGTTTGCTCAAAGAGGCGATTCATAGATATTAAAGGTCAGATAAGAATTTTACTTTGCCCATATTAGCCGCACGAAATTGAAACTTCATTATGTGACATACCCATTCCTTCAGGAAGACTTATGTAAGAAGATGGGTCTAGGTCATACCTGTAGGCTAGAAGTCAGATACGACTTTATTCATGACCATAACTTTTTTTTTTATAGTATATTCTACTAATTTAACCGATGTATAGATTGAGGTGAAGATCATTCTTTCAGTTCTAAGGTCTCCTAAACTGTTGAGGATTACAATATATAGACTTCACATTTGGCATGCATAACTCAATTGTTTTACTAATAAGACGAGTAGGAATTTCACTTTGCTGACTAATTTTAAATTATGCAAGAAAGTTTGTATTTCTCAAGCACTTTACAGTAAATAAGCCTATGTTCAAAGTGAGGTAAAAGTCATTCTAAGAGGACAAGGTCAAATTGGAATTAACCTTGTTCATAACTTTATATGGGATAGCCCATTCATCTTAACCAGCGTCCAGAGTGAAGGCGAGGTCAGTTTCATTTATACAGGTCAAAGTCCTAGTAGGAATAAACCTTGGCCATAACCATGTACTCTAATAGGACTATTTTGTATTAGGGAATCTAGTAATGAAATTGATGCAAATAGTGTGGTCAGGGTTATATGTATGCATTTAACTTTGATCGTAATGTTTCAGCTAGCGAGAAAGAGAGACTGCAATGTGCATGCATAATTCGGAATGATGCCGATTGGCAGAATGAGATCAGGTTCATATTTTTAAGTGAAAGATCAGATAAGAATTTGAAATATCTTATAACAATTCTTACCCATTTTATAGTCCTTTAAAAAAAGAAAAAGTTTTCTTTAACTTTTCCTTCAAGAGTGCTTCATATTAAAAGTTATTTAGTATAATATTTATCAATACACATGTATATATATATATATATATATATATATATATATATATATATATATATTATATATATGTGTGTGTGTGTGTGTGTGTGTGTGTGTGTGTATGTATGTGTGTATGTGTATTCATGTATGTATATTCTCAAATATTGCTTTTTTACTCTCACCTTTTGTGGAGTAAAAACCTCTGGCACCACGGACTATATTTATATACGTATGTGACACCTGTACTTGATTTTTTTTTTTCGAAACGTCAGCGGGTTTTCAGAAGTCATTTACGTCGATACTTGGATATAAATTGATAGAAATTTAAATGAAACTACTAAGGAAATTCTCTCTCTCTCTCTCTCTCTCTCTCTCTCTCTCTCTCTCTCTCTCTCTCTCTCTCTCTCTCTCTCTCTCTCATACACACACTAATGAAGCTTTCTCTTAATCTGTTCCGGCTTTGGTATTCTCATTTTCACATATATTTTCAATGCCTCATTTTTATTTATTTTTTTTTTTCACATCACCCGCTCAGTATTCAGACCATTCCCAATTTGCTGTTTGTTGAGCGTGTGTGTGTGTTCTACATCTGCTCACGGCAGCTAGAAAAGTTCCTGATAAATATCAACAGGCATGGTAGTTTTTCCTCGACTTTATTGTTTTAACTTCACGTTCGCACCAGGTGAGGAACCTCACCTCTTCAGTTGGATCAGCTGTGCGCGTTCGTAGAGGGGAATGATAAATGCAAGCAGGGACCTGCATTCCATGCAGGTCACGCAGAAGATCAGCTGCATCGGTAAAAGAAAATCGTTGAAGAGCAAAGGGCTCGTCAGCTTGCAAAAGTGGAAATGTTGAAATTCCAAAATGTTTAATCCGGGGGTTAATTTTTTGGAAACGTGTGACACATTTGGGTCATTGGATTACAAAATATCGAACAGGATCGATGTTTTCCTTTGACTTATTTTGTAAGCTTGTATCTGAATGAAAACTGTATTACTTGAAACTTTTTATTTAGTTATTAGATCATAGCATATATATATATATAAATATATAATTATATATATATATTATATATATATATATATATATATATATATATATATATATATACTATATATATATATATATACATGTGTGTGTGTTTGTTTCCATGTCTAATATATATATATATATATATATAGAATCTCCAGTCAGCAATATCACAGTATTTCAGAGGGTTTCGTGATACATCTTAGTAGACATAAAGTTTATTTTAGAAACGTTTCGCACACAAAAAGCACGGTGCATCATCAGTCTGTAGAGAGAGATAAAAACAATTACATTATAAAAGGAACTCACAATAAATACTAAAAATAATACATCATTAAAATACCGTAAAAGTTAAAAGTTAAAGATTTTAAAACTAGGCAAAAGAACCAAGAGAGAGAGAACTAAGAACAACCAACCATCCATGGTAGAGACAGAGAAGGAATGGCAAACTTTGGCGTTCCAAACAAAACGACAGCTATGCCAGATACAAAGGTGAAGCCGTAGAGTTACTGTTTAATGAAGGAACAAGCCTTTTAATGAGTAAGGACTCTAAGGTAGTTAAGTGCTCTGGGTCCCTCGTATAACCAATAATGGAGAAGTGCTGTTTCAAGACTTCTATTTTACATATTGCTGCATGATTTTTAATATTTGAGAATTCTGGTTGCTTAATTCTCTGACCTGTACGAAAACTGTAACCCATGTGACTGCAATATCTCACCTGCAGTAACCTACGTGTTGATCCAACGTAAGAGCCCGGACATCCAGGGCATGTGAATTTGTAAACAACGTTCGATCTCATGAAGGCCTGCAGGCGATCTTTAAAGTTAAAAAATGAGCCTATTCTGCATGGATTGTTAGAAATAAGTTTGAGTTGAAGGCATGGAATTTCCTGTTCTATGATTTGCGTGAGTCTGCGTGAAAACTTGGTATCAAAAACATATGGGATGGATGCAAAAAAAAACCAGCTTTTTTGAACATCAACAGAAAATTGGCTATAGGTGGCTGGAGAAATTTGGTTTTAATACTACGTTAAATGATTTTGAGAACTACACTTTAGGGATAAGAATTTCTCTGAAAAGGAAAAAAAAGTTTAATAAAAATTCTATTTCATATGAAAAATGGACCAGTTTAGAAGAGTATTTCAATGCTCTATGCACTAGGGTGTAAATAGTGTTTAATTTAAAAGTTTTTTGACAAGAACTGTAATAGTTGTTGGCTAGTCCTGTATATGTCTTTTTCTATAAAACGCTGTGGAGAATTCAGAGTTAATTCTTGTACATTACATCTAAGAATGGTAAACTGTCATTGCTCTCCGTTTCCATCGTGAACTGAATATTTGAGTGTCGTTCATTAATGTATTGTAAAAACTGTGCACATTGCCATGGATATTTAAAAAGAGCAAAAGTGTCATCAACATATCTTCTGTAATAAGCTGGTTTAACAGAAGAGTCACATTGATCTAAAAATTTAGTTTCCAAGTCCGACATAAAAAAGTTAGCAAATATAGGACCTAAAGGTGATCCCATGGCAACTCCATCGACCTGCGAATAGAGTTGCTGGTTAAAAAACAAACATAGAATCTTGCACAGCAAGTTCCAGAAAATGTTTAAAAGTAGACCTATTAAAACCGTAAAACAGAGTGTCGTTATGATAAAAATCCTATTTAAAATGATATCTATAGTTTCATTCAATGGCACATTAGTAAAAAGAGATTCGACGTCATAGCTAACCATAAAATATTCCCACCATCTTGGTTGACAATTTGTTGTTGAAATTCGTATCCATTCTTTAAAGTATATTCGTTTTAAACACTAAAATCAGAGAGCAGGCTGGCTAAAAATTTAGAAATAGAGAAGGATGGGCTATTATATGCGGCCATAATGGGTCTAACAGGAGTATTAGGTTTATGAATTTTGGTAAACCGTAAAGGATACTAAAGGAGGAACCAGTAACAAATAGTTTTTGATAAGTAATATCATTTATGATGTTGTCTTTTTTTATTTTTCTTAGAAATCTATTAATTCTGTCCTCTCTTTTATATATATCGAGAAAGTTAGGTTCACCATGAGATTGAAATTTTGTAGTGTCAGATAAAATGTTTTGCATTTTTCAATATAATCATTTTTGTTAAGAAAATAACTACGCCTTTACCCTTATCAGGTTTGCAGATACTATGGTCTTCACGTTTTTCAGGTTCAAGAGTGTAATTAAGTCATTTTTTCTAAAGAAGGGTGTCCAAGTTGTTTTTTGATTAGCATATGTTTTCTGTATCAATGCTGACATTTTCTGTTGCAAATTACCCATATTCTTAACAACATCAGTTTAACAAGTCTTTGAAACAGCACTTCAAATAAACTTTATGTCTACTAAAGATGTATCACGAAACCCTCTGAAATACTATATATATGTATATATATATATATATATATATATATATATATATATATATATATATATATATATATATATAAATAATTATCAAATCACCGTGATTCATATAATCATTCGAGCTACAAAAAATGTCCTTTTAATAAAATCTATTCGCTCTAACCTGGGAATTGATATATTTCATATATGTACCAAAGGGGAATTTTTAGTTGATAATAATTTCGTCCCCTCATGGGATCGAACCACCGTCCAACGGACAGGAACGAATTCAGGACCGACAGTGACGTTGCCGATTCTCAAATATTGCGTTTTTACTCTCACCTTTTGTTATATGAAAACCTCTGGCACCACGGACCATAATATCAATTCCGAGGTAGAGCGAACTAAATATTAAAGAACTTTTAACTCACCAATGACGCTTTTATTTCGTAATCATATTGTAAATGAAAAAAATTCAAAAATACTACGCAGGAAAACGAAGAATGTAACCGAGGAAAGAGAATTCTTTGAATATAGTCTCATTTGAATTCCTCAGGCTTCTTGGTTCACGGTCAGGTTTGGCACCCAAAATGTCACCTCCTGATCCTCTTCCATTTTCAAAGGTTTCTTTGAAATCAGGATTTCTCTCCTCTCTATCAGTATCCACCTATTGTGCTTTAGACACCATATGTAATATATATATATATATATATATATATATATATATATATATATTATATATATATATATATATATATATATATATATATATATATATATAAAATGTAAATCCCTTTTATGAAGACCCCAGAATTTAAAGGAATAAAATTGTAGTCAATAATCACCAGTCATAAAATAATAGTTATCCACAGCTCTTCATTTTTTCACTCTGCGACTTCGGGTGGATGGTTGCTACCCTGGCACCGTGGAACACATGAGATGTGATACACAACTTCTTGTGTTCTAGTTCTGCAAATTAAGGATGCACTGTAATTTTCGATCGATCTAAACATGCTCAATGTCCATGTTGAGTTGCATAACGCAGAGAGGTTAAGTAACTTCACACTGTTACGAGTTAGCAATATAAATGAACACTACTGGAAGCAAGTCACAAATGTTTCTTCACTTCACTTATTCTCTGAAGGTGATGCAATGGAGAATTTGAGTTATATGAAAGGGGATAGTAAAAAAGGAACGAAAAGAATTGTGCGTCGCTACAAATTTCAAAACCATACTTACTTTTTGTTGTTGTTGTTGTTGTTGTTGACAATCGGAGTCTTGAGAGTAGAGAACCGGGCACGGGGTGATGAACTTAGGGGGGGAGAGAAGTCTTGACCCTGGACAGTAAGATAGGGTGGGTGTGAACGAGAAATCACCCCGGTGTAATCAGAACTGAGTCTGTATTGGAAATGAAGCTCACTCAATTCTCCAGCTGCCTCCCTTCTCTGCTTCCTTTGTCTTTTGTTTTTGTTCCATCTTTGGCGACGGCTTTCTTATGGTGTTGACAATTGCCTGGAAATGAAATTTGAGCGACAGCACAAGGTGTGGAAAAGATGACAACGTAGGCAAATCTGCCGTATCGAATTTTTAATGACTAAGGGAGTGGTAGGCACGGCTTCCGTAGGCCGTCTTGGGTGGTCTTTCTTTCACAAAAAGTAAAAAAAAAAAAAAAAAAAAAAAAAAAAAAAAAAAAAAAAAAAAAATAAAAAAAAAAAAAAAAAAAAAAAAAAAAAAAAAAAAAAAAAAAATTTATTACGGGCTGGTCGGTGGGCACGAGCCCGTGCTGACACAAGGTCAGCTTAATAAAAAAAAAAATATTGTACCTATATTTCTGTAAGATTTTCTTAAACTGGGGGCTTCAATGTA
>NC_087212.1:52087340-52107340 GCF_015104395.2 Macrobrachium nipponense
CCACAGAGGTTAGTTATCACCTTCCCTCCTGCCACCTTTTTGTTACTATTTTTCTGTGTATCAGGTTTTGAATATTGATTTTATGATGATTGGTATTGCTACATTATGAAATATATTGCTTTGGGCGTTCTTGGCTTTATAACAATTTTTATTGTAATACTAAATCACAATGAGTTGCGTTTGCTACAAGTGGCCACCTTGACAGGATCTGCTAAATGTATATTATTGACTCGTTGCTTAATAACTTGAAACCTCGTCCTCTCAGTGTTTATTTTATTTTTATTTATTTATTTATTTACTTTACTTTTTTTTTTTTTTTTACACTGGTATTGTTCACGAGAACTAGTGTATGAAATTGCCGTCACACCCTGTAAAATCTTAATTGGTTGTATCTTAATGATCATATTAATTTTTTTGCCAATATTAACTCTTCATTTTGAAAGCCGAATAGCTTTTGTTTTATTGTAATTTTTAGTAGGACCTTTTTCCTTCAGTGTGCCCGAATTTACAGTCAAACCTTCCTTAGATTTAAAACCGATAATTAGCCTAGAAAAGATGACTGGATATATCTTGCCAGATATCATCACGTGCAGATTGTCTGGGATAACCAAAAGTGAAATTAAGATCTTATGCTGAATAACGTTTTTCCGAAGAGGCTCTTGATTTATGGAGGTCTAGTGCAGAAAAATGTCTCTGTATGCAGTTTTAGAATTCTGACGGTATTGGTAAGCAGGTATTGGCAATATATGCTGCTCAAGAGTGAGAGTTTGAGTTTGAGAAATTTAAGTTAGAGGAGAAGGTTGCTCTTGAAAATGAGGAATTGGATAAAGAGCTTGAAATCTCTAAGCTGAAGAACCAAAACCCTTCGCCTAACGTTTTGACTGAACCCCTCCCTTTTGATATGGGTAGTGTAAGTTGGGTATTACCGGAATTAGAAGAGTCAGATCCTGAAGTTTACTTAAGACAATTTGAGAAAACGGCAACTACTTTCGCATGGCTAGAGAATTTTGTACTATGATGATACAATTATTATTATTATTATTATTATTATTATTCAAAAGATGAAAACTATTCATATGGAACAAGCCCACAGGGGCCATTGAAATTCAAGCTTCCAAAGAATATGGTGTTCATTAGGAAGTAGTAAGAGGAGGTAAAAGGAAATACAGGAAGGAGAGGTACCACTTATTAAAAAAGAAAGAAAGTTAGCAAATAGGTAAACATGTACTAAACTACAAGGAGAATAGTATTAGGATAGTAATGTATTGCACCTTCGCTTGAACTGAGGTTCCAATTGCACGGCATCCTTAGGGAGGGTGTTCCACAGTCTAGCGGTGTGATGAATAAAGGATCTCTGGAACTGAGAAGTTCGGCAGTGAGGCACATTTACTGCATATTGGTGGTGCTGTTCAGCGAATCTGGTTGCACATGGCAGATAAAGGGGATCAGGGATCAATTGTGAATGTGAAAGGTCTCTGTTGAAATTGAACTTATGGAAAAGTGACAAACAAGAGACGATCCGTCGATGGTCCAAGTCATAACTAAACTACTACTATTGTGAAACAAATATACCACGACGGGCCACACTCTGTCTGAAAGAGGTAAACTATATTAACTAGAGAAGGGGCGCTTATTTATGCAAACCTTGCAATAGAGGAATCAGAAGATTATAAACTTATGAAAACCACCACTATGGTGGCTTATTAATCAACTGTTGAAGGTTATTATCAGCAATTCTGAAAGCTAAAAAAAACTCCTTGGTAAGACTTAAGTTGAGTTTGCAAATGGTAAATTAAGAGGTTTTGAGAGTTGGTCACAGCTATATTTACGTTATAGTTGATAAAATAGTGTTATTTTGAATTCCAATTGTTGCAGGATTGTTGAAATGACACAGCAACTTTTGCTGCATCCAGGTAACATTTTAAACGTAAAAATAGAACATGCAAAATATAATATACATTTTATGAATATTTTCATAAGAGGAAAAGTACATTCATTGGCAATATGATATAGATCAAAAGGGTGTTTAAAATAAACGTTCGAGGGTGCATGATATTGTTAAATATGAAACGGAAATCTGGTAGTATGTCTGAAATTATCCTAATTTTTTGTTAGCTAATTACCAAGAACAAATGGCCAAATTGTGAAAGTTCAGTTAAAATTTTTGTTCTAGAAAGCAATATATGTATGTATAGGTATGTATATATATATATATATTTATATATATATATATATATATATATATATATATATATATATATTATATATATATATGTGTGTGTGTGTGTGTGTGTGTGTGTGTGTATATATATATATATATATATATATATATATATAGTATATATATATATATATATATATAGTAAAAGAAACGATTGTATAGTTTCTTTGAGTGCTGCATATAATCAAGGAAAAGTTAAGTTTTTCTTTTTTAAACTCTCTTAACTTTAAGCTGAAACTGCGTAAGAGTCCAGTCACAATTGAATTATCATTTCTTATTAAGAGGAGGAAAAGAGAATAACTCTGGGAGCTTTGTATGAAAGTGAGAGAATTCAGAGTGGAAACAATTTCCAGGCATATTAGATTATCGTCCAATATCATCTTTAATATGAAGGAATACGTTGAATTTGAATAGGTCTTTTTACTTGAAAGTCAAATTTATCGGAAAGGAATATTTCCCACTTAATTTCATATCAATATTCAAGACGTGATTGTCATTATCTCGATGTTAAGCTTGAAAGATGCAAGAACAAATAATTTAAGATTCTTTGAGGACCTGCACAATGAGGAACGAAAGGGGTTATTGGAATCCAGCTTATAGGGGAACAGTTTCATGTCCTAGGGTATAGAGGAATTAGCATAATTGAACTTAGTCCCTGCAGACTGCCTCGATATTGGTCTGTATCAAACGAGAGAAAGAGAGGGAGAGTATACCGTTTACTTTCTCATTAATATTACTCTTTGCCCTTACTATAGAAATTCACGTTTCCTTTTGCGAATTATGATAATATCCGATGTTACCTAAATTGCTGCTTTATTTAATTCTTTGCTCCTTCCTTTTTCCAGGTCCTGCGTTGAGAATTGTACCGGGAAGTGCTGTTCTGTTGTATTCTTTACATCGCCAGCTCTTAGGATGATGGAAAGAGGTTAGTGTTGTTCAATTTCTTGTCCCAAGCTTCAAAAACTGATATAGAATCCATTCCTCGATATTTTTGTTAGAATTTATTTACATGTCACGACTTCGTATATCTGTGCCTTTAGTTTTCTGTAAAAGAAAACTATTGAGATGGCTATTTGTCTGTCCTGTCCGTCAGCACTTTTTCTGTGTCTGCCCGCAGATCTTAAAAGCTACCGAGACTAGAGGGCTGCAGATTGGTATGATCGTCCACCCTCTAACCATCAAGCATACCATATTGCAGTCCTCTACCCTCAGTAGTGTTTCTTTTATTAAAGGTTAAAGTTAGTCATGACCGTGCGTCTGCCACCGCTGTAGGTGCCAACAAAGGCCACCACCGGGCCGTGGCTGAAAGTTTCATGGGCCGAGGTTGAGAGTTTCATACAGCATTATATTAGTATAATGCTTTGAAATTTCTCAGAAGATTGTGTGTTTTCGAGGAATAAATGCTGTCACGTTTATTTGCATATAATCATTGTTATTATGACAAATCTGATTATATTGACCTCGTAATCATCATGTCTTAAATAATATTGTTCTTATTCCCGTATTTTATGGACAATGTGCAATGGTTAATAGTAATGTTTTTTTTATTTGATGTTAAGTCATACCACTGTTTCCGAATTACATGTAGTTACATAATTATGCTCCCTGTTCAACTCTGAGTGTACGTCTTGAAACCAATTCAAAACCAGTGGTCTCATAATTTTCAAAATCACTTTCCTTGTGACCAAAACTATTAAGTTTCCTGAGCTGACTTCTTTATTTTATCATATGTCAGTTTATGCTATGCAATCTGTATCTATATGTTTGAGGAAATGTCTGCCTTCTAACCTCTTTCAGCTTTCTTTTCCATAAGGTAAAATGATTGTGTACGGCTTTACACAGTATAAGTGTTCAGTATAAATAATCCAGGTTTATCCGTAGCGTTAATGAAGTCTTTAGTCCATTGCTTGATGTTATTAGATTTTGCAAAAGGTTTTCTCGTAGTTTAAGACATTTTCCAGAGATCCTAACTGATTCGGTTGTGATAGTTCAGGGATGAGATCTCATCGTATCCTTTGTGGCAGTGTTAAAGTTCTCTTTAATACTGATGATTTTGATTAGTCTGCATGGAGTAGGAATAAGATTTGAAATACATAAATGGACTTTGTATAACTTCCTTCAGGTATTCTTTCTAAGACTAGACCGCGATTTTAACTCCTTTCAGGGACTATTCCTACTATTCCAACACTTCAAACAAAATGTATCTGAAGGCTTTGTGCATAAATGATTCAAGATGCCCTAATTACTCTGTGAAACACGCTGGGATATTTTATGTCTAAACACAAGGGAAATGTTTTTCATAAGAGAATTTACTTCCTTTCTCCTTTCACTTTTATAGTCAAAGTAACATGGAGAAAAACTTCAAAGAACATTCTCAGCTTGCCTTATTTTAGTGGTTTTCAAACCATAAAATTATTGTTAAAATCTTTTAAGGTCAACCTCGTTTTTTCTCATGATAACACACTAAAGGAATACTAATAAAAAAATATAAAGCAACAACATAATATATAAAATTACATGTCCGGATTGCCCTTCGTTTTATATCAGCCAATCTAGCAAGGATTAAGAAGTAAGAATTGAATAGCAAAAGTATTCTGTCAAAACTGAGTTAACATCAAATGCAATATTCATTAACTCAAGTGAAAATGGTCATAGGATAAACTGGAATGGCAGCTCTGTAATTGCAAGATCAGAAGATGTCTTGTTTCGAAATCTTTAAGAATCTGCTCTTTATGGCACTTACTTACAAATGTATTGTTAATATTAGCTCTGGCTTGTATTACCTTGACATTTGTATAAGTAGCATGTTTAAGAATGATCTTAAAGATAAAATCACAGACTTAATTACAAATTAGTTACTTCATAGATACTCTCTTAATTGTCTTTTCCCTGCTTCTGAGCAGTTGGACTTGACCTTTTGTCAACCTCTTAAATTGTACCCCTGTTTTGGGAAGATAACTAATTTTCCAGGTTGGTTGGATTCTAGGTACATATTTTCTTTTATAATCGTTACCTTTCATTTATCCGACCTTGTAAAGTTATCTTCATATAAATGTCAGACTGCTCAGTAAAGGACATTGAATCGAAAGGCCTCGCATTACTTCTTCGTTTCACTTCCCTTCATGGTTTTTGCCTTTATTTACATATACACCACTATCCAAACATTCGAGATTCTGTTATACTAACACATATTATATATATATATATATATATATATATATATATATATATATATATATATATATATTACATACACACACACACATGCGCGCGCACTTGGAAAAAATGGGGAGACAAAGAAATGAAAATTATGTTTGTATAGAATCCAAGGGAGAGCAGGTCAATTGATGCAATGGAAAGATGAAGAGCGATCGGTAGTATATCTGATTAATATCTGATTGACACGAAATTTGGGATGGAATTATGATATGTGTCATTAAGAAAAAATGCGTTTGACGAGGAAGTGAGAAGAGAATACAAATTCAACATGGATGAATTTTATGTCATGATTGACGACAGTGGTGGTGGGAGAAGATGAGGAAGGCCTTGAAATATATGTGGACACTGTACAAATATGAATTGTTTTGTTTGAGCTATAGTAGGGTATTAACAAGGAATAACATTGGTTGATTGAAAGGTATATGAAGGAAAAAAGGAGACTATATCCTTGACAAAACAAAGTCCATGTGAAACTGTGCAGAAGTGTGAATATTGTATTTCAGGAGGAAATGAAAGAGGTAACTGAACAAATGATAAAAAAATAGAAGGATGAAGAAGACCAAGAATAGGGAAAATAAGGAACTATTCTTCTTCTTCTATCTCTTCAAGCTTGTCCCTATTTGGGGTCGCTGTTCTGCAGGGAAGTAAATGGATACAGAAAAGTTATTGAACAGTGGGATCTCAGAATATAAAGTGCTCACGAAGAAATTCTGTTGAAGTGAATGCATTCCTGGTTCTCTAGAGTAAGTATGTTGCAGATGTGTTGAATGTAGAAAAGGAAAGAGACGTAGAATTAAATGATATAGTGGTGAAAAAAGTTAGTGGAAGTTTCAGAATGCTTGTGGAAGGGATTGTTGGTAATGTCAGGAGGAATGTTAAGATATTGAAAATGTAAAGAGCATGCTTTGATGGGATTATAAGTGAGATACTATAGTACATTGTAATGTGTGTGACTCAGGGTTGACCAGGGTTTATATGTTATGTCGGGCTTAGAGAAGGTTCATATTAGATGGATGAATGAAATAATTTACCTTTATGTTATGTCACTGGTGTTAGAAGCAACTAAAGAATTGTAGCAGATTAACATTATAAATGTATCCTAGTGAATGTGATTAGTTTTATTTATTGTGAAAGCAAGACAGATAACATAGGGATTGAAACAGAAAGAAGCGTAGATATATTTGAGGAAGAGGATGTGTGGATTAAGTGAGCATTTTAATGCATATATGTAAGAAGATTAGAAGTAATGTGGGAAAGTTGTTTTATGGGCCACATATATAGACCTGAATGAAAGGTTTAGATCAAATTGTTAGATTGGCATTGGAAAAGGTGTTGGAAACCTAAGGTAAATTTGATTAGTTGACAGTAAATAGTGGAAAGTTTTATGATGGAAGTGAAGCATGTTGGTGTGAGAAAAAGATTTGTTGTCTCCATGGCTGCCAATTACTTTTTTGGATGGAAAGATGCAAAAAGTCGAGGAAGGATAGTAGATGTAAAGGGATTTTTTGGGAAAGGAAAATTATTATCCATGAATATATTATGGGGTGGTTGAAGTATATAGCTAATAAAAGAGCAACACCGTATTTTAACTCGTATGTACCCGAAAAATTAACATTCATTGGAATCTGGTCATGGTAACACTGTAGAATGTACTGCCAAAGTCAGGGGATGAGAGAAAAATGGTAGAGGAAAGACACGAGAGAGAATAACAAAGGAATGTTTATGAGAGAGGCGTGAAAGGGAAACAAACGGACGCAACGAGAGAGAGAGAGAGAGAGAGAGAGAGAGAGAGAGAGAGAGAGAGAGAGAGAGAGAGATAGCAAATGACTGAAATTTCTGGAGGGAGTTAGAGAATTGGCTTAATAGCTGGTTCTCAATGTTCTCCCGCCAGAAATTTCAAGAGCTACTGTAACTTTACTCTCCCCTGCCAGCAAGATCTCTTTCTTTTCATATAAAAAGCAATATATGGAAAGTTTGTAATTGGATAGCATGAATGAAGTTGCAAAATTAGGAATAGAAAGAAATTTTATGAGTTCTGCCCGAACCAGGATGGTAGTTTTTACTATTTTTTTCACGACTTACCGACTTTTATCAGTGATAGACAAATTTATGAAGAAAAAGACGTAACTGAAACGTATGTTAGTGAATGGTAGCATGAACCAAGATCTAGATAAAGATCTAGATCTTGGTATGAACAAGATGTAAATACGGAATAGTAACCATCCTAAGCAATGTCTGAGTCTGTAGTACTGTTGCCTATGGTATATGCTCACAGTTGTAAAATGTCTACGTATAACAATGGGTTTTTAAGAAAATATGCGGTTGAAGCTATTGACATATTGACAATAGTTTCACACATTTTGAAGGATACTTGCGTAATATTCACAAATATTAAGTCGATGAGAATCACTTATGAAATTCCAATTTCCTTGGGTGTAAGTTATTCCGGAAGTACTATATTGAATTGGATATTAAATGATATTTGGGATATATAGAAATTATAGATATATGTATATATTTATATATTGTATATAACTAGAATTTTGAGATCTGAGTTCTCATGAGTAATCTGTTGGTCACATCAGTCAAACAGTCGCAGTTTTTTTCATAGCCTCTCCTCTATTAATCGTTAGTATTACCTTGGGCATAGGCAGCTGTAACTTACTTGTGTTTTGTGCAACCTTGCATGTCTGTTCAATTTTATTGCAGTGAAAAGAAACTCCAAAATATTTCGGTTTACAGTTTATGCTACATTTCTCCTTTTTGATGCAGTAATATTTCTGTATTATACGCTTGTTAAATATGAAGCAGTAATATTTCTGTAATATACGCTTATTAAACATATGTATAAGTAATACATGATACGCTTTGAGTTTTTATGTAAGTTTTTGAAAATCATTTGGAAATGTGCATCGGAATGGATTTGGGATATTATCAGTTCTCCGTAGCCGCTATTAATCAAACGAACCTACAGTGGCTGAAAGACATAAATCTTTCTCCAGAATTTTATGGATGGCCTGTCGACGCATTAATCGGATGCAAATTAGTCTCAATCTCTTTTATGGAAAAATTAAGGTCATTTCATTCTCTCATTTCCTAATTAGTCGATCCGTCATTATCCGAGAATGCAGAATGCTGAGAGGAATCCCTCGAATGTCTTTTTTTTTTCCGTCATCATTATCATCACAAAATTTTCATGTAATATCTAATGTGAGCTACCCTCGATAATTTTCAGTCTGTATCAATGTATTCAGTCGATATTGTGACCAAAGTTTGATTTGTAAAGTTTGGACTTTTTTTTATTTATTTGCGCAAGTTTGGTCAGTAAATTATCGTATAATAATAGCTAGATGTCTTAAAACTTTTCAAGGTTCATAACAGATGAGTGGATGTGATTTTACTGGTTTTGATGATAAAGTTCAGTGAAGAATTTCACTTTCTTATTAAAGTGTGATCCCTTATCATTTAGGCAAGTTGCATATAAGGGTAATAGACATTACTTTTAAAATTCTGTACGTTCAGCTTATTAAAGTCGTCATCACACTACTGGCATGATTTGGCATGATTTTTATTGGCAGATATTGTATTGAATTTTTAATTTCAAAATAATTTTTTTTGTGGTAGTCAAAACGGGTTGCATTTTGTTATATCATAATAAATGAACTTCCTAAATTTCAAGTATGAATTTGTCCGAGTGTACTTGTTTGTTTGGATAGAATTCTTAAGTTTTCTTTTTTGTTTTTGCAATAATTATGAGATTTGGGGGGGGGGGGGCGCCTGTGGCGAAAGCTCCTTGATAGTGGTAGTAGGGTAAGGTGGTGTTAAGAAGCAACCCCCGCCCTTTAAGGAAGAATATATTCTGGGAGCCTTTGTTTTTGTAGTAGGATTTGGATAAAGTTTCATCGAAAATTCATATTACGCCCAATCATCGATGTGTACCACAGCAAATATCATACCTTGAACTCTATGGAAATGGATCTTCTTGTCCCAGATGTTGGGTAACGCGCCGTGGGTAAGATTTTTACCCGCATTACACACTTTACAAGAAAAATAATAAACATAAAGGTAACCGGATCGTTCCCTTTTATATCAGTGCATTCCCTTCTTTTATTTATTGTTTATTTGCACAAAAACATTAATGTGACGGTATACGTTCCTTCTTGGGTAAAAATGGAACGAAAAATTTCTTTTTTCTTATATTATTATGAATCGTGTTATGGGTTAAAAATACATGTGCTGAATTTTTTACGGTCAGCAAAGTTACATGATGAACACGTAAATTAGAAATCAGGCTCACAGTTATGACTGTATTTAACGTTCGATTCCTGGTGTGCGTTCTACGTGGGCCTAGTTTTGGCAAGACATGCATTCAATCCATTTTATGGTTAAAGTTAGCTGTGGTCGTACGTCTGAAACCGCTGTAGGTTGCAACAACACAGGCCACCACCGGGCAGAAACTGAAAATTATCATGGGCCAAGGCTCGCACAGCATTATACGCTGTATAGAAAACTCGTCTTCCGCACATTTTTTGCTCGGGTAACGTTTTTTTTACTTTTTTTCTTTTTTACTTGTATACTTGTTTGGTTTGATATTGATGAGTGTAGTATTGTTTCAGTACCGTCTGGGAGAGCAAAAATTGATTTCGTTTGCAAAATATTTTGCGAAAAAACTTCACACAGCTAACTGGACAGGGTCCAGATTTGATTTGATTTAAGAACGAGTGATATAGACGCAGGTATTGTTTAGATAACATGCAAACATGTTTGCGTCCGGGAGAGGGAAGAGAGGCTTGTAAACGTCGAGTTCATCGAACTATCGATGAGCCCACATACCAGGCATTTCAGCTTTGGGAAGAAAAATAGATCCACAACGCGGAGTTGAGATTGAATGCATTTTCGTGTTGCGGGAAATTTCCCAAAACGACTCAATAGTTTGCGGTTGTTAGCGAGTATAATTTGTAAGGTAACCTATGCCTGCGGATTCCCAAAAAGGAAAGGCCCATTAGACCGCTTCTGCTCGAAAAAAGTTGAACATATGAAAAGAGTTCGCAATTGTTCTGGTCTGTTAAACAAAAGTATAGTTTTGTGTTGGGAGTGGGAGCTGACATATTTGGTTCTCTCTGCTCAGCAAGTAGATCCTATTCAAATTAAAAGCCTAAAGGTGATAGATAGCAGGTTGTTAGTAAGGCAAACAGGGGAAATTTGCAAAAAGAGGTAAAATAAATTCGCGCAAGGTATGTATTGTTTGTTCGGTAAATAAGCTGGATATTGGTAGCTGAATAATTCATTATGCTGTGCAGCAACAAGAAAGATGACTGAATGAAAAATGATGTGTTTATATAGATTAATTGGTATGGCACCGACGAGAAAAATAAGTAAATGCAACTCGAAGAGTAGTGTAATAAACACAGATCGTGTAAGGCAGAAGTACACTAAAGTAGAGTAAAGCGGATTAAGGGTGGAACCGAGTATCTGGCTTAGAGATTAAGCGAGGAGTGGAATGGAGTTTGTAGGAGAAAGTATGACAAATGGGCCGGGACACCAATATTTATCATGATAAAACGTCTCTACATCCTTCTGCCACCTGAGCCCTGTGTATGTGTGGGTGGGTATGTGTGTACCTTTTAGCGTTATATTTTCTATGGAAATTACAGTATTATCATTCTTAAAATGTTAAGTTTTCTTTAATAATATCGAGACCTTGTTTTATTAGTAGGCTGGTGCATTCTATACTACACTTAATGGTGACCCGGGATTAGGACGTTTGCATATATATATATATATAATATATATATATATATATATATATATATATATATATATATATATATATATATATATATGTGTGTGTGTGTGTGTGTGTGTGTGTGTGTGTGTATGTATATATATAGATATATACATATATATTCATTTATATATATGTGTCTATATATATATATGTATATATATATATATATATATATATATATATATATATATATATATATATATATATATATATATATATATATATATATATATATATATATATATATATATATATGTGTGTGTGTGTGTGTGTGAAATTGTGATAGCCACAATGCCCTCTTAACTTATTAAATTCTTTGCTCATTTTTGGATACGCTTGTCACTACAGTGTTGATAATTATTTATGGTGTTGGGTGAACTGGTATCATTACTAGTATAAAAAAACTGAAAATCTGTATGATCACTGGTTCATGGAAGGATACAAGATTCATTTTGTAAGATATTCTAAAGTATCACACGAGCTGATTCATGAGCCTTACCCAGTTTCAAGGTTACTGTCAATTCACGAAGCTGCTAAAACGAAACTGTGCCAAGTAGCAAAAGTTAATGGTTGTCTAAGTGAGAGTGGCCCTTTTTTTCTTTCATCTTCCCTAGCTGATGGTCCCTTTCCCGGATCATTTACTTTCCACTTCAAATTGCATAAAAGTTGAATTTTCTGTTTTCCCTTCGAGTCCTGGGACTTCATTCTAAACTTAAACCGCTGGTGTGAAATTTATTGGAAAACTTTTAATTCCCTGAAGCCGAGGATTTAATGAAGCTTGGCAACTCCACCACACACGCTCCAAGACGATCATGATTTTTTTCTTGACAAAGTTAGGCTTTAAGGTATTTTTCACTGTATCGTCCATAGCACATATCTAACTGATAGATTTATTTTTTTCAAAGTTTTGGTATACAATTAGTTTCCCACACCAGGAATTGGGAATGTTCCGTCAATTGTTATGAAAACTTTTTTAAATAAAGGCAAATGATTTCATACTGATGAATTTAGTACTGAATATATTTATATAAATATCTTCTACAACTACCATATAATAAAAATTGAAGAATATATTTCATTTACCAAATACATTTTTTTTACGCTTCAGACGCAATAAATGAGAACACTTTAAAAATCCACAATAGAGTCGCCATTTTGTAGCTATAACTCAAAAACCGACACGGGATGTTTTTGGCCTATAAATCGGTAAAGATAAAAACAGAGCATCACTACGTATTCCGAAAATCTTAGTTCGTTAGTCTAAATTCTGAGGTTGAAACTTCATTGGCCTACATAGGGGCCCTGCATCGATTCCAGCCTTGGAATTTTCAGAGCTCCCAGTCAGCTGCTTCTGTTGTATATAGCTAATATTTTCACCTACATTTTCCTCATATTTTGATTACTTCAGTACCCACGGTCTAAATCACTATTCTTTAATTATCTATCATCACTTAAGCTTCATACATAGATTGCTCAGATGAACCTCCATTCAGTCTGTTCACCGTTGCCTTAATTATCACTTACCTTTATAACGTTCTTAAACTAAAAAAAAATTAATAAGCTTTTCCTCACCTTTTCCTTTCCAAGTATGGCTATGAACATTCTTGGTCCCAACAAGCAGTCCCATTTAAGGACCCATTTTCATAATTTACCGTGGATATTCCATATAACTGCTAACTACATTGTATCTTTCTCTTTCGCCTACGGCATCCAAACCAAATAGATATTATATGCTCAGAAACTTTCTCATTCATTCCTATTTTTTTCCGAGGATTAGCAAAAAAAAAATCTACTGATGGTTTGCTCATTTCATTAACATAACTCGTTTAAAGTTAGAATACTGGGTTTTAGGAAATGGGCGCATTTCCGCTAATTTGATTGATTTTCTTGGTGAAAATGAAACTGGAAGCTTTTGATCCTGTATGAATGTGGTTCAAATAAATTTATTCTAATTCTAATGCAAATTATAAGTTGCTATTTATTCTCCCCGGTATTGCACATCTTATGTCTATGACTAACGTATTTTTATGCAGCTAAAGCCCGGTAAGGTACTGCTGATAAAATTTTGACTTAATCAGGTATAAGTGTTTCTGTAGGCATTATGACTTCAGCAAGCACGTGTTCCCTTTTACATGACCTTTTTCGTAAGAATCAAGTAGTTTTTGTAAGAACGATTAATGCATAGCTTATGATATAT
The DNA here is from genome assembly GCF_015104395.2 of Macrobrachium nipponense. Taxonomy (NCBI): domain Eukaryota; kingdom Metazoa; phylum Arthropoda; class Malacostraca; order Decapoda; family Palaemonidae; genus Macrobrachium; species Macrobrachium nipponense. Next base: position 52,100,766 of record NC_087212.1, read on the forward strand.
AAGAAGACTTGAAAAGTGTTGCCGATATGAGTTAGGAGCAGCATTTGAGGTGTACCTTACTTCACTTTTTCCCATATAAACTGCTGGAAGCCAAACGTTCCTTCATTAGAAACAGAAACTTACTTTTTAATTTCCATTAATCTCGAACTTATATAATGATTATGTACTGCAAAATAAATTTAAATTGGAACGTTATCCATGGAAGCTGTTTCTGATATTTGCATTATTTTTCTTTCTGACAGATTGGAAAGTTATTGAGGTGCACACAAACCACCAAAGTAGAGACGCAAATTTTCTTGCAAATATAGATGTAGTTTCCTGAGGACGAACTGGCATAAGGATATGTGAGCGGAAAGTTTTAGCCTACGCATAATCCCATTGATTTCCCAAATGCGCCCGAAAAACATCACCAAATTTAGCGTGGTTGTTTGCCCAATATCATTGTTCAAATATTGAAACAGAAGGAATGCGACTTGCAATGCCATTTTTACTTTAGGAAAGATGTTGATATTATGTCTCCCATTTCCGCTCGCGGAGTTGTTCTGCAGTCTTCTTGTTGATAAAAGGACGCCCCCCCCCTTTTTTTTTTCCTAGTTAGTGTAAACAGTGTTTTTTTCGTGTTTGGAATGGTTCGCCAAATTCTTATGTTTATGTTACATTTCTTTGTGAGAAATGCACATTTTTGAGATTTGTACTGATCTCACTAGGTTTATTATTATTATTATTGGGACTTGAAAAAAATAGGCAAAAGTCTTGTACCTAGAGTTAATATTTCCTCGTAAATATCAAAAGCATATTTAATTTTTCAAAGTCTTCTGGCAAGGGCTTAGAACAAATACGTCCGTAGTTCATCATATATATATATATATATATATATATATATATATATATATATATATATATATATATATATATATATTTGTTAAGCATACCTTCACTTTCATGGCTTGTAAGGTAATACAATACTTTGGTACATCAAATTTTGATATTATAATGTTTTATTAAGACGTAAATTCTTTGAATAATTGTTCCTTTATTCTTATTTATATATCAAGTCCTTTTGACTGTATATATTAATTGGGTGACTTTTAGTATTTTCAAGTAACCGTCGTGCAAAATAGTCCGTTCCCTCCGCTGAGCCAGAGAGTGAACACGAATCCGCGACTATGAAACCCCGAAGCAGTTGAACAAGTAACTAATTAAGCACCAACAAATGCCACACCGTCATGGCAAGGAAGGTTGAGTGGGAAGCAGTTATTTTTCGTGAGCGTAGAGCATAGTCCGCATAATCTAATATCGTTAAGTAAGATAGTGATCGTATAGTTTTTGTTGACATACTTCGAGTGCAAAATATGCAGTTAAGATATATGCAAAAAAAAAAAAAAATAAATAAAAGTTGAGAATAAAAGTGCTTAGGTAGTCGTTAGTATGAATTAGTATTTCCTATAGATTATCGTATCTTGTCAACACACATGACTGTCCGCAAGATCGATACAAAGCTTTCACCAACAGTGTTAACGGTGGTTCACTTACAAATTACGGCTATATGTAATTTTCTTGAAATACTAACACAATATGAAATATTAAGATACTTTTACCAGTGTAACAAGTTCATATTTATTAGAAAGATAGAAAGATAGAAGCAGAGAAAAAATAATAATAATAGGACAAAGATAAAAACAAAAAAGAATTATGAGAGAGAGAGCGGGGAAAGTTATAATTTTCCCGCTGTATCTGCGCCTATGACATCACATCAAGCAAAGTTCGTTGAGCAAAACCCGGCTGGAGATTTTAGCTCAACTAATTTCATCATAATCTATTTCTTCTACTTTCTGTAACTCCTTTCAATATTCCAGCCTTAGTGTCTCAACTGTTGCGCTCTTCTTCTGTCTCTACTTTATTGTCTTAGTCTATTTTCCTTTCTTTCTGGGAATGAAGCATATTTTTTGCAATTCCCTTTCTTATTTCACAGTAACAACTAAAGTAGTAATATTTACAAAGCCTTCTGTATTCAGAATTGAAGGCTTATTTTAGTTTGACTAAAAGTTAAACTAATAAAATCTTCACATATTTCCAACAGTATGGTGGCAGATAATTTTGAACCAATATCACATTTGTTTTATCCATACAGTTTGACATTGTCAGTTTCATTAAATATTATAGGTTGCTGTTCACTTTAAACCTTTGGCTTGTGCATGATCTTCCAAAACATAAGCATTAGTTGGAAATCAAGGAAAAGGAACATAGCTAAAAAAAACATGATCTAGTGTTAATATTTTATTATTAATTTTTAGTATAATGATAAGCAATATTAGTAAGATGTCCAACCTCCATCTGCGTCAGTGACCTCACGCAGGCGATTAGGTATGGAATCTACAGGAATCTACAAGATTCATACACAGGTAGGGACGTCGACAGACGCTCTCCCACGTCACTAGCTTTAGCGTCTACTGCCTGGCGGGTACGCTGTTCCCTAACACCCCACTCCCAAACCATTACAGCTCAAAGGTGTTCGATTGGGTTTAAGTCACATCTTTTCGATGGCCAATCCAGAACTTCAATTTCAGGAGGAACCTATAGTCAGTCCCTCGCCACGTGGCTATTGTGGATGGGACTCGGTCATGCACCAACTTTATCATACCAGGAGCAAGAACACTTGCTCAAGGATTTCGACGTCTATCTCTCCTGTGAAGCGTTCCATCGGTTGTGACAAGCTCGCCAGGACCATTATGCCCACGTCCATCCCCAGAATGATACTGCCGCTCTGTTACTTACTGATCGGTGATGGATGTTATTCTCCTGATAGCGTGTGTTAGGCCACCACCAGTAATGTATAACTCGGGCTGTGAATGACTGAAACACCTTCTTCTCATCAGTGAAGATGACATCTCTATAATAATTTTCGTCATGCAGAAGGCATATCAGAGCAAACCCAAGGCGACATTCTTTGTGAGCAGGAGCGAGCCATCCTTTGTATACTGGGTTATGACAGTGAATCCCATCTTAATGGATTCTGCATCTCAAGGTCATGGGATGGGAGTTTAACCCCATATGTCTAGTATGATGTCCCGATGTCCTCATAGGCTGCATTTCACCAGCTGCTACAATCAAGGCATGGTTGCAAGTGGCCTCCCAATTCAAGGCTTCGTTTTCACAGCCCTCCCCCTCCCACCGGCGGATCCACTTCCTTACCATTTTAGCGATTCTCCCAATTCGATGAGCATTGTTTGCCACTGATGGTCCACTCTCCCATAATCTGATTATTCTCCCTTGTTCAGCAATCACCTCTGGTGAATTTGCGCGTCCCTTGGCCATAGCGTTATGGTGGAGCAATTTATATATATCTCTACTACAAGTCTTTATACCCAAATTTGTCAAATATTAATAGGCTATACTGGAATAAGAGCTTATATAACGGTAGAGTCAGACAGAAAGAAATTATTATGTTTTTGCAGCAACAGATGAACACTTAAAGAGGTGGCTAAAATGGAGACTTCTTCACATTCCTCACTTTCTATGAGATATTGCCTACCTTAGGCCAAATTTCAATAATCCATTCTAGTGCACAAACTATGAAATAACCTCGCTCTTATTTTGTACTCTTATGTATCAGATAATTCAAACAAAGCAACGATTCATTTCGATAAAAAATTAAATGTTTATGAATCGAACTGCAAGATTACATCCAAAATATAGGAATATGTAAGGAGAAACTCTGTTGTACCAACAGGAAAAATATACTCTGTAAAAGCATACGACATAAAAGATTTCAACAAAGATTATGCGACAAATGTCAATGATAATATAAGTATCTACAGGGATACTGTGTACTAAATTGATCATTTCCACTTTTCCATTTACTATATAAAAATATTGAATACATTTTAAAAGAGGATACCCACATCTAATTTTTACCAGTCGTGTTCACCTAAATAACTAACCATTTAGTATTTCATTTACCAAATATTTCTCATGATATAACTACCATTCTTAAAGGACAAATGGTATAGATATCATTGCTCAGCAGAATCCATATACCTCAATAAAGCATTAATAAGGAAGGGATCAAGGTGCAACCTTCATACGCAAAGGAAAGGTCTTATAGTTGTTTAAGGCTCTCTAAACATTTTAATGTTTATATGTGCTAGCCAATCAATGATCAATCATTATTAACAATGAAAATCCCTTCACACAATACAAGTTTGCTATGATCGCTATTGAAAGGAAGGAATAATGGTAAAGAACTCTGTAAATATGACGTTACGATTCCTTATGTCGATGACAGGCTCTTTTCTACAACGTTTTCAGGGTATCAGTAGCAGTAGATGGTAGGGTGCGGAATAAGTCACTGGCATTTGTGCGTGTCCAAAGTTACCTTCTATTAAAAGTATACCTCTTACCACAGGTATGGGTAGCGTCATCCTTAAACCTTTGGTATAGGCTGTTATGTTAATTTAAATTGCCCACACCATAATATCGTTTGTGGATTAGTAGCTTTCATGGCCATGACATTCTACATTAACAATAATCACAATTGAATAGGTAAAAGATTATTCAATCCGGTGCGCATCTGCGTTACTGGAACCTCACGCCGCCAAACAATACATAATGAAAGAATCATTCGCAAGTTACGTCTATATGGCTACCACTTCCCAAGAAACTCTCTCTCTCTCTCTCTCTCTCTCTCTCTCTCTCTCTCTCTCTCTCTCTCTCTCTCTCTCTCTCCTATCAATTCTTTCTGTCTCTATGTATGTGCTATTATTAATATTTTTGCTGTGGTGCTTTCTTTCTAGTAGTGTGCAATTGGTATGGAGTAATTAGTGAGTATATTATGAGTAGCAGTAGTACCAACGAATATAGTGAAAGGAACGAGAAATTTGGGGCTGACCTCGACAATAGGCCTGGATGTTCTTGCTGAGCTTGTAGGTACCAGATTCTCAAACAATAATTGTGGTAGATGGTGTTTGTATGATTCCTTGGCACACCTCTGCATTGTTACCCGTCTTTGTTGAACATATGAGAGGTGATGGCCTCCCTTGAGATGTTAAAGAAGGCTTGTCATTGCCTGCTGCCTCCACATGTGAGGGATTCGAGACACGATGAGCAAGTCTTCTGCATACCATTTAAAGAAAAGAGTATGGTTTAAGGTATTAAGATCATGAAAATACTTGGTGAATTTCGGATATGTTTGACAAAATTGTTAAACAGGTATTGTGAAAAACTACAAATGGGGAATGAGCATAAGAATATGAATGCAGATAGGAACATGCAGAAGAATGTGAAATAAAAAGTGAAAAGACATGTGTCCTTTGCCCTTTGCCGTATTTATTTCTGTTGATAGAATTTATTTCTCGTTGTGGTTCGGATCCCACAATAAGTTGTAGGCCCCGTTGCTAATCAGCCAATTAGTTCCTAAACACGTAAAAATATCTAATGCTTTGGGCCAGCCCTGAGAGAGCTGTTAATCAGCTCAGTTGTCTGATTAAACTTTTTTTTTTTTTTTTTTTTTTTTTTTTTTTTTTGTCACAGTTGGGGACACTGCATCATTTTTCCGTACTGCCTGTATATGTTATTGGCCAACCTTTCCTTTTTTTATCAAGTTCTTTCTTTTGTTGACAGTCAAGAGTGAAAAAGATTGTTGTTATTAATTAGCTTTAATGAAGTTATGGGACGCATTTTTACAGATATATCGACGATCTCTTAAGATCGCCGTAAGCCGGGGGTACCGCTTTCCAGTACAGTGAATTTCATTTTATCCCATAGGAATGGCTATGAATATAATTTACATAAGTTTTCCATGAAGCTGAATTCTAGTTTGAGGTGACAAGGAAAATGGGATTTAGCTGTATTACTAACTAATTTTATAATAAACTATAATTAAATAGCTTCTACAGCGAGTGATTAAGGCAGTGATAAAATACAGTTCAAATCTTCTATTCTCATTGGAAGGACCACTAATACTAACTGAAAGATCTCATACAACTGATTTTACATTACACTTCCCACAGACTAACTGAAATGCAAAAATGAGCTGCAGTTTTTATGACACAAAAGCAAATGACTTCTCAGTCAGAACTACAGTGCATTTTATGATTATCATGCATTGCCAGGATTGAGGATAATCCAAGAATTTATTTTGGCACTTCACTTAAACTAAGCAATACATATAATATTAACATAAACTTAAATTAATGCATAATACTGAACGTATGGCATTTTACCATGGGGCACTATGTCTTCAATAATCTGTAGGGGAGTTTGTTTTACCCGTCTATGTCTTCAATAATCTGTAGGGGAGTTTGATTTACCCGCCTATGTCTTAAATAATCTGTAGGGGAGTTTATTTTACCCGTCACCACTGATTAAAATAATTATGCTAGTTTCCTCTATAACAGCAATACAGCTTACTAGAATTTAATTTTAGAATGAAGGCGAACACTGTTGCAGATACGAGAATTTACACTTTAAAATGTGATATACACAGAACTACTTTCAATCCCGACATGTGGCAACTCATAGTATTCAACTGATACACAGTTCACACAATTCCCACTGAATATCTCGTATAAAATCTC